>NW_027189235.1:412141-487141 GCF_040958095.1 Procambarus clarkii | reverse complement strand
GGGACAAATGTGACCAAACGCCTATCTCAGTACTTGGCATATGTTGGGCATAAAAAAGTCGTAATTTCAAACTTTGAATAAGTGCAGAGAGCCAGAATTTGGCTCCAAAATATTGCTCAGGCCTCAAAATTGGGATATTCGGGATATTTCGTAAACTGCAGGGGAGTTTGTGCGAAATGTGACTCACTGCCACTCTCAGTACTTGGCATATGTTGGGTAAAAAATGTCGTAATTTCAAACCGCAAATACGTGCATAGAGCCAGATTTTGGCTCCAAAATATGGCTAAGGCCGCGAAATTGGGATGTTTAGGATATTTTGAAATCTGCAGGGGGGGGGTTTGGGACAAATGTTACCAAACGCCGCTTTCAGTACTTGGCATATATTGGGTATAAAAAATTCGTAATTTCAAACTGCGAATACGTGCAGAGAGCAAGAGTTTGGCTGCAAAATATGGCTCAGGCCTCGAAATTGAGATGTTTGGGATATTTTGAAAACTACAAGGGGGCAAATGTGACCAACGCAGCTTTCAGTACTTGGCATATGTTGAGTATAAAAAGTCGTAATTTCACACTGCGAATATGTGCAGAGAGCCAGAATTTGGCTCCAAAATATTGCTCAGTCCTCGAAATTGGGATGTTTGGGATATTTTGAAAACTGCAGGAGGGTTTGGGACAAATATGACCAAACGCCGCTTTAAGATCTTGGCTTATGTTTGGTATAAAAAGTCGTAATTTCAAACTGCGAATACGTGCAGAGAGCTTGAATTTGGCTCCAAAATATGGCTCAGGCGTCGAAATTGGGATATTTGGGATATTTCGAAAACTGCAAGGGAGTTTGTGCAAAATGTGACTCACTACCGCTTTCAGGACTTGGCATATGTTTGGTATAAAAAGTCGTAATTTCAAACTGCAAATACGTGCAGACAGCCAGAATTTGGCTCCAAAATATGGCTCAGTTGTCGAAATTTGGATATTTGGGGTATTTCGAAAACTGCAAGGGAGATTGTGCAAAATGTGACTCACTGCCGCTTTCAGGACTTGGCATATGTTGGGTATAAAAATCGTAACTTCAGACTGCGAATACGTGCAGAGAGCCAGAATTTGGCTCCAAAATATGGCTCAGGCGTCGAAATTGGGATGTTTGGGATATTTTGAAAACTGCAGTGAGGTTTGGGACAAATATGACCAAACGTCTCTTTCAGTACCTGGCATATGTTGGGTATATAAAGTCGTAATTTCAGACTGCGAATACGTGCAGAGAGCCAGAGTTTGGCTCCAAAATATGGCTCAGGCCTCGAAATTGATATGTTTGGGATATTTTGAAAACTACAAGGGGGGCAAATGTGACCAACGCAGCTTTCAGTACTTGGCATATGTTGAGTATAAAAAGTCGTAATTTCACACTGCGAATATGTGCAGAGAGCCAGAATTTGGCTCCAAAATATGGCTCAGGCCTCGAAATTGGGATGTTTGGGATATTTCGAAAACTGCAGGGGAGTTTGTGCAAAATGTGACTCACTGATGCTCTCAGTACTTGGCATATGTTGGGTATAAAAATCGTAATATCAAAATGCGAATACGTGCAGAGAGCCAGAATTTGGCTCCAAAATATGGCTCAGGCCTCGAAATTGGGATGTTTGGGTTATTTTTAAAACTGCAGGGGGGGGTTTGGGACAAATGTGACCAAACGCCACTTTCAGTACTTGGCATATGTTGGGCATAAAAAAGTCGTAATTTCAAACTGCGAATACGTGCAGAGAGCCAGAATTTGGCTCCCAAATATTGCTCAGGCCTCGAAATTAGGATATTTGATATATTTTGAAAACTGCAGGGGAGTTTTTCCTAAATGTGACTCACTGCTGCTTTCAGTACTTGGCATATGTTGAGTATAAAAAGTCGTAATTTCACACTGCGAATACGTGCAGAGAGCTAGAATTTGGCTACAAAATGGCTCAGGCCTCGAAATTGGGATGTTTGGGATATTTTGAAAACTGCAGGAGAGTTTGCGCAAAATGTGACTCAGTGCCACTTTCAGTACTTGGCATATGTTGGGTATAAAAAGTTGTAATTTCAAACTGCGAATACGTGCAGAGAGCCAGAATTTGGCTCAAAAACATGGCTCAGGCCTCGAAATTGGGATATTTGTGATATTTTGAAACCTGCAGGGGAGTTTGTGCAAAATTGGACTCACTACTGCTTTCAGTTCTTGGCATATGTTGGGTATAAAAAGTCGTAATTTCAAACTGTGAATACGTGCATAGAGCCAGAATTTGGCTACAAAATATGGCTCAGTCCTCGAAATTGGGATGTTTGGGATATTTTGAAAACTGCAGGGGGGATTGGGACAAATGTGACCAACGCCGCTTTCAGTACTTGGCATATGTTGAGTATAAAAAGTCGTAATTTCAAACTGCGAATACGTGCAGATAGCTAGAATTGGGCTACAAAATATGGCTCAGGCCTTGAAATTGGGATGTTTGGGATATTTTGAAAACTGCAGGAGAGTTTGCGCAAAATGTGACTAAGTGCCACTTTCAGTATTTGGCATATGTTGGTATAAAAATTCGTAATATCAAACTGTGAATTCGTGCAGAGAGACAAACGTTGGCTCCAAAATATGGCTCAGGTCTCGATATTGGGATGTTTGGGATATTTTGAAAACTGCAGGGAGGTTTGGGACAAATATGACCAAACGCCGCTTTCAGTACTTGGCAAAAGGTTGGGTATATAAAGCCATAATTTCAAACTGCGAATACGTGCAGAGAGCCAGAATTTGGCTCCAAAAATGGCTCAGGCTTCGAAATTGGGATGTTTGGGATATTTTAAAAACTGCATGGTGGATTGAGACAAATGTGACCAAACGCATTGGCATATGTTGGGTATTAAAAAGTCGTAATTTCAAACTGCGAATACGTGCAGAGAGCCAGAATTTGGCTCCAAAATATGGCTCAGGCCTCGAAATTGGGATATTTGGGGTATTTTGAAAACTGCAATGGAGTTTGTGCAAAATGTGACTCACTGCTGCTTTGAGTACTTGGAAGATGTTGGGTATAAAAGTCGTAATTTCAAACTGCGAATACGTGCAGAGAGCCAGAATTTGGCTCCAAAATATGGCTCAGGCCTCGAAATTTGGATATTTGGGATATTTTGAAAACTGCAGGGGAGTTTGTGCAAAATGTGACTCACTGCTGCTTTCAGTACTTGGAAGATGTTGGGTAAAAAAGTCGTAATTTCAAACTGCGAATACGTGCAGAGAGCAAGAATTTGGTTACAAAATATGGCTCAGGCCTCGAAATTGGGATGTTTGGGATATTTTGAAAACTGCAGGGGAGTTTGTGCAAATTGTGACTCACTGATACTTTCAGTACTTGGCATATGTTGGGTATAAAAATTCGTAAAATCAAAATATGAATACTTGCAGAGAGCCAGACGTTGGCTCCAAATTATGACTCAGGCTTCGATATTGGAATGTTTGGGATATTTAGAAAATTGCAGGGATGATTGGGACAAATGTGACCAAGCTCCGCTTTCAGTACTTGGCATATGTTTGGTATAAAAAAGTCGCAAATTCAAACTGCGAATACGTGCAAAGAGCCAGAATTTGGCTCCAAAACATGGCCAAGGCCTCGAAATTGGGATATTTGGGATATTTTAAAAACTGCAGGGGAGTTTGTGCAAAATGTGACTCACTGCTGCTTTCAGTACTAGGCATATATTGGGTATAAAATGTCGTAATTTCAAACTGCGAATACATGCAGAGAGCCAGAATTTGGCTCCAAAATATGGATCAGGCCTCGAAATTGGGATATTTAGGATATTTCGAAAACTGCAGGGGAGTTTGTACAAAATGTGTCTTACTGTCACTTTCAGGACTTGGCATATGTTGGGTATAAAAAGTCATAAATTCAATCAGCGAATACGTGCATAGAGCCAGAATTTGGCTCCAATATATGGCTCAGGCCTCGAAATTAGCATGTTTGGGATATTTTGAAAACTGCAGGAAGCTTTGTGACAAATGTGACCAAACGCCGCTTTCAGTACTTGGCAAAAGTTGTGTATAAAAAGTCGTAATTTCAAACTGCGAATACGTGCAGAGAGCCAGAATTTGGCTACAAAATATGGCTCTGGCCTTGAAATTGAGATGTTTGGGATATTTTGAAAACTGCAGGGGGGATTGGGACAGATGTGACCAAACGCCGCTTTTAGTACTTGGCATATGTTGGGTATAAAAAGTCGTAATTTCAAACTGCGAATCAGTGCAGAGAGCCAGAATTTGGCTACAAAATATGGTTCAGGCCTCGAAATTGGGATGTTTGGGATATTTTGAAAACTGCAGGGGAGTTTGCGCAACATGTGACACACTGCCACTTTCATTACTTGGCTTATGTTGGGTATAAAAAGTCGTAATATCAAATTATGAATACGTGCAAAGAGCCAGACGTTGGCTCCAAAATATGACTCAGGCCTCGATATTGGGATGTTTGGGATATTTAGAAAACTGCAGGGAGGTTTGGGACAAATGTGACCAAACGCCGCTTTCAGTACTTGGCATATGTTGGGCATAAAAAAGTCGCAATTTCAAACTGCGAATACGTGCAGAGAGCCAGCATTTTGCTCCAAAACATGGCTAAGGCCTCGAAATTGGGATATTTGGGATATTTTGAAAACTGCATGGGAGTTTGTGCAAAATGTGACTAACTGCTGCTTTCAATACTTGGCATATGTTGGGTATAAAAAGTCGTAATTTCAAACGGCGAATACGTGCAGAGAGCCAGAATTTGGCTCCAAAATATGGCTCAGGCCTCGAAATTGGGATATTTGGGATATTTCGAAACTGCAGGGGAGTTTGTGCAAAATGTGACTCACTGCCGCTTTCAGTACTTGGCATATGTTGGGTAAATAAAGTCGTAATTTCAAAGTGCCAATACGTGCAGAGAGCCAGAATTTTGCTCCAAACTATGGCTCAGGCCTCGAAATTAGCATGTTTGGGATATTTTGAAAACTGCAGGGGAGATTGGGACAAATGTGACCAAACGCCGCTTTCAGTACTTGGCATATGTTGAGTATAAAATTCGCAATTTCAAACTGCGAATACGTGCAGAGACCCAGAATTTGGATCCAAATTATGGCTCAGGCCTCGAAATTGGGATATTTGTGATATTTTTGAAAACTGCAGGGGAGTTTGTGCCAAATGTGACTCAATGCCGCTCTCAGGACTTGGCATATGTTGGGTATAAAATGTCGTAATTTCAAACAGCGAACACGTGCATAGAGCCAGAATTTGGCTCCAAAATATGGCTCAGGCCTCGAAATTGGGATGTTTGGGATATTTTGAAAACTGCAGGGGGCGTTTGGGACAAATGTCACCAAACGCCACTTTCAGTACTTGGCATATGTTGGGTATAAAAAAGTCGTAATTTCAAACTGTGAATACGTGCAGAGAGCCAGAATTTGGCTCCAAAATATAGCTCAGGCCTCAAAATTGGGATATTTGGGATATTTCGAAAACTGCAGGGGAGTTTGTGCGAAATGTGACTCACTGCCGCTTTCAGGACTTGGCATATGTTGGTTATAAAATGTCGTAATTTCAAACCGCGAATACGTGCATAGAGCCAAAATTTGCCCCCAAAGTATGGCTAAGGCCTCGAAATTGGGATGTTTGGGATATTTTGAAAACTACAGGGGAGTTTGCGCAAAATGTGACTCACTGCCACTTTCAGTACTTGGCATATGTTGGGTATAAAAAGCCGTAATATCAAAATATGAATACGTGCAGAGAGCCAGACGTTGGCTCCAAAATATGGCCCAGCCCTCGATATTGGGATGTTTGGGATATTTTGAAAACTGCAGGGAGGTTTGGGACAAATGTAACCAAACGCCGCTTTCAGTACTTGGCATATGTTGGGTATAAACAAGTCGCAATTTCAAACTGCGAATACGTGCAGAGAGCCAACATTTTGCTCCAAAACATGGCTAAGGCCTCGAAATTGGGATATTTGGGATATTTTGAAAACTGCAGGGGAGTTTGTGCAAAATGTGACTAACTGCCACTTTCAGTACTTGGCATATGTTGGGTATGAAAAGTCGTATTATCAAACTGCGAATACATGCAGAGAGCCAAAATTTGGCTCCAAAATATAGCTCAGGCCTCGAAATTGGGATATTTGGGATATTTCGAAAACTGCAGGGGGAAGTTTGTGCAAAATGTGACTCGATGCCACTTTCAGGACTTGGCATATGTTGGGTATAAAAAGTCGTAATTTCTATCTGGGAATACGTGCATAGAGCCAGAATTTGGCTCGAAAATATGGCTCAGGTCTCGAAATTGGGATGTTTGGGATATTTTGAAAACTGCAGGGAGGTTTGGGACAAATGTGACAAAACGCCGCTTTCAGTACTTCGCATATTTTGGGTATAAAAAGTCGTAATTTCAAACTGCGAATACGTGCATAGAACCAGAATTTGGCTCCAAAATATGGCTCAGGCCACGAACATGGGATGTTTGGGATATTTTGAAAACTGCAGGGAGGTTTGGGACAAATGTGACTCACTACCGCTTTCAGTACTTGGCATATATTGGGTATAAAAAATCGTAATTTCAAACTGCGAATACGTGCAGAGAGCCAGAATTTGGCTCCAAAATGTGAATCAGGCCTTAAAATTGGGATGTTTAGGATATTTTTAAAACTGCAATGAGGTTTCGGACGAATGTGACCAAACGCCACTTTCAGTACTTGGCATACGTTGGGTATAAAAATTCGTAATTTTAAACCGCGAATATGTGCAGAGAGCCAGAATTTGGCTCCAAAATATGGCTCAGGCCTCAAAATTGGAATATTTGGGATATTTCGAAAACTGCAGGGGAGTTTGTGCGAAATGTGACTCACTGCTGCCTTTAGGGCTTGGCATATGTTGGGTAAAAAATGTCGTAATTTCAAACCGCGAATACGTGCATAGAGCCAGAATTTTGCTCCAAAATATGGCTCAGGCCTCGAAATTGGGATGTTTGGGATATTTTGTAAACTGCAGGGGGGGGGGACAAATGTTACCAAACGCCACATTCAGTACTTGGCATATATTGGGTATAAAAAAGTCGTAATTTTGAAACTGCGAATACGTGCAGAGAGCCAGAGTTTGGCTCCAAAATATGGATCAGGCCTCGAAATTGGGATGTTTGGGATATTTCGAAAACTGCAGGGGAGTTTGTGCAAAATTTGACTCACTGCCGCTTTCATGACTTGGCATATGTTGGGTATAAAAAGGTAATTTTAAACTGCGAATACGTGCATAGAGCTAGAATTTAGCTCATAAATATTGCTCTGTCCTCGAAATTGGGATGTTTGGGATATTTTAAAAACTCCAGGGGGATTTGGGACCAATATGACCAAACGCCGCTTTCAGAACTTGGCATATGTTGGGTATAAAAAGTCGTAATTTTAAACTGCGAATACGTTTAGAGAGCTTGAATTTGGCTCCAAAATATGGCTCAGGCCTCGAAAGTGGGATGTTTGGGATATTTTGAAAACTGCAGGGGAGTTTGTGCAAAATGTGACTCACTGCCGCTTTCAGTACATGGCATATGTTGGGTATAAAAGGTCGTAATATCAAACTGCGAATACTTGCAGAGAGCCAAAATTTGGCTCCAAAATATTGCTCAGGCCTCGAAATTGGGATATTTGGGATATTTTGAAAACTGCAGGGGAGTTTGTGCGAAATGTGACTCACTGCTGCTTTCAGTACTAGGCATATGTTGGGTATAAAAAGTCGTAATTTCAAACTGCGAATACGGGCAGAGAGCTAGAACTTGGCTCCAAAATATGGCTCAGGCGTCGAAATTGGGATATTTGGGATATTTCGAAAACTGCAAGGGAGTTTGTTCGAAATGTGACTCACTGCCGCTTTCAGGACTTGGCATATGTTGGGTAAAAAATGTCGTAATTTCAAACCGCGAATACGTGCATAGAGCCTGAATTTTGCTCCAAAATATGGCTCAGGCCACGAAATTGGGATGTTTGGGATATTTTGAAAGCTACAGGGGGGATTGGGACAAATGTGACCAAACGCCGCGTTCAGTACTGGGCATATGTTGGCTACAAAAAAGTCGTAATTTCAAACTGCGAATACGTTCAGAGAGCCAGAATTTGGCTCCAAAATATGGCTCAGGCCTCGAAATTGGGATGTTTGTGATATTTTGAAAACTGTAGGGAGGGTTTGGGACAAATGTGACCAAAAGCCGCTTTCAGTACTAGGTATATGTTGGGTATCAAAAAGTCGTAATTTCAAATTTCGAATACGTGCAGAGAGCCAGAACTTGGCTCTAAAATATGGCTCAGGCCTCGAAATTGGGATGTTTGGGATATTTTGAAAACTGCAGGGGGATTGAGACAAATGTGACAAAACGCCGCTTTCAGTACTTGGCATATGTTGGGTATATAAATTCATAAATTCAAACTGCGAATACATGCAGAGAGCCAGAATTTGGCTCCAAAATATGGCTCATGCCTCGATATTGAGATGTGTGGGATATTTTGAAAACTGCAGGGAGGTTTGGGACAAATGTGACCAAACGCCACCTTCATTACTTGGCATATGTTGGGTATAAAAAGTCGTAATTTCAAACTGCGAATACGTGCAGAGAGCCAGAATTTGGCTCCAAAATATGGCTCAGGCCTCAAAATTGGGATATTTCGGATATTTCGAAAACTGCAGGGGAGTTTGTGCGAAATGTGACTCAATGCCGCTTTCAAAACTTGGCATATGTTTGGTATAAAATCTCGTAATTTCAAACCGCGAATACGTGCATAGAGCCAGAATTTGGTTCCAAAATATGGCTCAGGCCTCGAAATTGGGATGTTTGGGATATTTTGAAAACTGCAGGGGGGGTTTGGGACAAATGTGACCAAACGCCACTTTCTATACTTGGTATATGTTGGGTATAAAAAAGTCGTAATTTCAGACTGTGAATACGTGCAGAGAGCCAGAATTTAGCTCCAAAATATGGCTCAGGCCTCGAAATTGGGATGTTTGGGATATTTTGAAAACTGCAGGGGGGATTGAGACAAATGTGACCAAACGATGCTTTCAGTACTTGGCATATGTTGGGTATAAAAAAGTTGTAATTTCAAACTGCGAATACGTGCAGAGAGCCAGAATTTGGCTCCAAAATATGGCTCAGGCCTCAAAATTGGGATATTTATGATATTTCAAAAACTGCAGGGGAGTTTGTGCGAAATGTGACTCACTGCCGCTTTCAGGACTTGGCATATGTTGGGTATAAAATGTCGCAATTTCAAACCGCGAATGCATGCATAGAGCCAGAATTTGGCTCCAAAATATTGCTCAGGCCTCGAAATTGAGATGTTTGGGATATTTTGAAAACTGCAGGGGGGGTTTGGGACAAATGTGACCAAACGCCGCTTTCAGTACTTGGCATATGTTGGTTATAAAAAGTCGTAATTTCAAACTGCATATACGTGAAGAGAGCCAGAATTTGGCTTCAAAATATGGCTCAGGCATCGAAATTAGCATGTTTGTGATATTTTGAAAACTGCAGGGAGGTTTGGGACTAATGTGATTTAACGCCACTTTCAGTACTTGGCATATGTTGGGTATAAAAAGTCATAATTTCAATCTGCGAATACGTGCAGAGAGCCAATATTTGATTCCAAAATATGGCTCAGGCCTCGAAATTGGAATGTTAGGGATATTTTGAAAACTGCAGGGGAGTTTGTGCAAAATGTGACTCACTGCCACTTTCAGTACTTGGCATATGTTGGGTATGAAAAGTCGTATTATCAAACTGTGAATACGTGCAGAGATCCAGACGTTGACTCCAAAATATGGCTCAGGCCTCGAAATTGGGATGTTTGGGATATTTTGAAAACTGCAGGGAGGTTTTGGACAAATGTGACCAAACGTCTCTTTCAGTACTTGGCATATGTTAATTATAAAAAAGTCGTAATTTCAAACTGCGAATACGTGCAGAGAGACAGAATTTGGCTTCAAAATATGGCTCAGGCCTCGAAATTGGGATATTTGGGATATTTTGAAAACTGCAGGGAGGTTTGGGACTAATGTGATTTAACGCCACTTTCAGTACTTGGCATATGTTGGGTATAAAAAGTCATAATTTCAATCTGCGAATACGTGCAGAGAGCCAATATTTGATTCCAAAATATGGCTCAGGCCTCGAAATTGGAATGTTAGGGATATTTTGAAAACTGCAGGGGAGTTTGTGCAAAATGTGACTCACTGCCACTTTCAGTACTTGGCATATGTTGGGTATGAAAAGTCGTATTATCAAACTGTGAATACGTGCAGAGATCCAGACGTTGACTCCAAAATATGGCTCAGGCCTCGAAATTGGGATGTTTGGGATATTTTGAAAACTGCAGGGAGGTTTTGGACAAATGTGACCAAACGTCTCTTTCAGTACTTGGCATATGTTAATTATAAAAAAGTCGTAATTTCAAACTGCGAATACGTGCAGAGAGACAGAATTTGGCTTCAAAATATGGCTCAGGCCTCGAAATTGGGATATTTGGGATATTTGGTAAACTGAAGGGAGGTTTGGGACAAATGTGACCAAACGCCGCTTTCAGTACATCGCATATGTTGGGTGTAAATATCGTAATATCAAACTTCGAATACTTGCAGAGAGCCAAAATTTGGCTCCAAAATATGGCTCAGGCGTCGAAATTGGGATATTTGGGATATTTCGAAAACTGCAGGGGAGTTTGTGCAAAATGTGACTCAATGCCGCTCTCAGTACTTGGCATATGTTGGGTATAAAAAGTCGTAATTTCAAACTGCGAATACGTGCAGAGAGCCAGAATTTGGCTACAAAATATGGCTCAGGCCTCGAAATTGGGATGTTTGGGATATTTTAAAAACTGCAAGGGAGTTTAGCAAAATGTGAGTCACTGCCGCTTTCAGTACTTGGCATATGTTGGGTATAAAAATTCGTAACTTCAAACTGCGAATACGTGCAGAGAGCCAAAATTTGGTTCCAAAATATGGCTCAGGCCTCGAAATTGGATGTTTGGAATATTTCGAACACTGCAGGGGAGTTTGTGCAAAATGTGACTCACTGCCGCTATCAGGACTTGGCATATGTTGGGTATAAATAGTCGTAAATTCAATCTGCGAATACGTGCATAGAGCCAGAATTTGGCTGCAAAATATGCTCAGGCCTCGAAATTGGGAGGTTTAGGATATTTTGAAAACTGCAGGGAGGTTTGGGACAAATATGACCAAACGCCGCTTTCAGTACTTGGCATATGTTGGGTATATAAAGCCATAATTTCAAACTGCGAATACGTGCAGAGAGCCAGAATTAAGCTCCAAAATATGGCTCAGGCCTAGATATTGGGATATTTGGGATATTTTGAAAACTGCAGGGGAGTTTGTGCAAAATGTGACTCACTGCTGTTTTCGGTACTTGGAAGATGTTGGGTATAAAAGTCGTAATTTCAAACTGCGAATACGTGCAGAGAGCCAGAATTTGGCTACAAAATTTGGCTCAGGCCTAGAAATTGGGATGTTTAGGATATTTTGGAAACTGCAGGGGAGTTAGCACAAATTGTGACTCACTGCCACTTTCAGTACTTGGCATATGTTGGGTATAAAAAATCGTAATATCAAAATATGAATACGTGCAGAGAGTCAGACGTTGGCTCCAAATTATGACTCAGGCCTCGATATTGGGATGTTTGGGATATTTAGAAAATTGCAGGGAGGATTGGGACAAATGTGACCAAACGCCGCTTTCAGTACTTGGAATATGTTGGGTATAAAAAAAGTCGCAATTTCAAAATGCGAATACGTGCAAAGAGCCAGAATCTGGCTCCAAAACATGGCTAAGGCATCGAAATTGGGATATTTGGGATATTTTAAAAACTGCAGGTGAGTTTGTGCAAAATGTGACTCACTGCTGCTTTCAGTACTAAGAATATATTGGGTATAAAGAGTCGTAATTTCAAACTGCGAATACGTGCAGAGAGTCAGAATTTGGCTCCAAAATATGGCTCAGGCCTCGAAATTGGGATATTTGGGATATTTCGAAAACTGCAGGGGAGTTGTGCAAATTGTGACTCACTGCCACTTTCAGTACCTGGCATATGTTGGGTATAAAAAGTCGTAATATCAAAAAAGAATACGTGCAGAGAGCCAGACGTTGGCTCCAAATTATGGCTCAGGCCTCGAAATTGGGATATTTGAGATATTTCGAAAACTGCAGGGGAGTTTGTGCAAAATGTGACTCTCTGCCACTTTCAGGACTTGGCATATGTTGGGTATAAAAAGTCATGAATTCAATCTGCGAATACGTGCATAGAGCCAGAATTTGGCTCCAAAATATGGCTCAGGCCTCGAAATTGGGATGTTGGGGATATTTTGAAAACTGCAGGGAGGTTTGGGACAAATATGTCCAAACGTCGCTTTCAGTACTTGGCATATGTTGGGTATATAAAGCCGTAATTTCAAACTGCGAATACGTGCAGAGAGCCAGAATTTGGCTCCAAAATATGGCTCGGGCCTCGAAATTAGCATGTTTGGGATATTTTGAAAACTGCAGGGAGCTTTGGGACAAATGTGACCAAACGCAGCTTTCGGTACTTGGCATATGTTGGGTATAAAAAGTCATGAATTCAATCTGCGAATACGTGCATAGAGCCAGAATTTGGCTCCAAAATATGGCTCAGGCCTTGAAATTAAGATGTTTGGGATATTTTGAAAACTGCAGGGGGGATTGGGACAGATGTTACCAAACGCCGCTTTTAGTGCTTGGCATATGTTGGGTATAAAAAGTCGTAATTTCAAACTGCGAATACGTCCAGAGAGCCAGAATTTGGCTACAAAATATGGCTCAGGCCTCGAAATTGGGATGTTTGGGATATTTTGAAAACTGCAGGGGAGTTTGCGTCAAATGTGACTCACTGCCACTTTCAGTACTTGGCATATGTTGGGTATAAAAAGTCGTAATATCAAAATATGAATACGTGCAGAGAGCCAAAATTTGACTACAAAATATGGCTCAGGCCTCGAAATTGGGATGTTCGGGATATTTTGAAAACTGCAGGGAGGTTTGGGACAAATATGACCAAACGTCGCTTTCAGTACTTGGCATATGTTGGGTATATAAAACCGTAATTTCAAACTGCGAATACGTGAATAGAGCCAGAATTTGGCTCCAAAATATGGCTCAGGCCTCGAAATTGGGATGTTCGGGATATTTTGAAAACTGCAGGGAGCTTTGGGACAAATGTGACCAAACGCAGCTTTCAGTACTTGGCATAAGTTGGGTATAAAAAGTCGTAATTTCAAACTGCGAATACGTGCAGAGAGCCAGAATTTGGCTACAAAATATGGCTCAGGCCTCGAAATTGGGATGTTTGGGATATTTTGAAAACTGCAAGGGAGTTTGCGCCAAATGTGACTCACTGAAACTTTCAGTACTTGGCATATGTTGGGTATAAAAAGTCGTAATATCAAAATATGAATACGTGCAGAGAGCCCAAATTTGACTACAAAATATGGCTCAGGCCTCGAAATTAGGATGTTTGGGATATTTTGAAAACTGCAGGGGAGTTTGCGCAAAATGTGACTCACTGCTGCTTTCAGTACTTGGAAGATGTTGGGTAAAAAAGTCGTAATTTCAAACTGCGAATACGTGCAGAGAGCCAGAATTTGGCTACAAAATATCGCTCAGGCATCGAAATTGGGATGTTTGGGATATTTTGAAAAGTGCAGGGGAGTTTGCGCAAATTGTGACTCACTGCCACTTTCAGTACTTGGCATATGTTGGGTATAAAAAGTCGTAATATCAAAATATGAATACGTGCAGAGAGCCAGACGTTGGGTCCAAATTATGACTCAGGCCTCGATTTTGGGATGTTTGGGATATTTAGAAAATTGCAGGGAGGATTGGGACAAATGTGACCAAACGCCGCTTTCAGTACTTGGCATATGTTGGGTATAAAAAAGTCGCAATTTCAAACTGCGAATACGTGCAAAGAGCTAGAATTTGGCTCCAAAACAAGGCTAAGGCCTCGAAATTGGGATATTTGGGATATTTTAAAAACTGCAGGGGAGTTTGTGCAAAATGTGACTCACTGCTGCTTTCAGTACTAGGCATATATTGGGTACAAAAAGTCGTAATTTCAAACTGCGAATATGTGCAGAGAGCCAGAATTTGGCTCCAAAATATGGCTCAGGCCTCGAAATTGGGATATTTGGGATATTTCGAAAACTGCAGGGGAGTTTGGGCAAAATGTGACTCTCTCTCACTTTCAGGACATGGCATATGTTGGGTATAAAAAGTCAAAAATTCAATCAGCGAATACGTGCATAGAGCCAGAATTTGGCTCCAAAATATGGCTCAGGCCTCGAAATTGGGATGTTCGGGATATTTTGAAAACTGCAGGGATTTTTGGGACAAATATGACCAAACGTCGCTTTCAGTACTTGGCATATGTTGGGTATATAAAACCGTAATTTCAAACTGCGAATACGTGCAGAGAGCCAGAATTTGGCTCCAAAAATATGGCTCAGGCCTCGAAATTAGCATGTTTGGGATATTTTGAAAACTGCAGGGAGCTTTGAGACAAATGTGACCAAACGCCGCTTTCAGTACTTGGCAAAAGTTGGGTATAAAAAGTCATAATTTCAAACTGCGAATACGTGCAGAGAGCCAGAATTTGGCTACAAAATATGGCTCAGGCCTTGAAATTGAGATGTTTGGGATATTTTGAAAACTGTAGGGCGGATTGGGACAGATGTGACCAAACGCCGCTTTTAGTACTTGGCATATGTTGGGTATAAAAAGTCGTAATTTCAAACTGCGAATATGTGCAGAGAGCCAGAATATGGCTACAAAATATGGCTCAGGCCTCGAAATTGGGATGTTTGGGACATTTTGAAAACTGCAGGGGAGTTTGCGCAAATTGTGACTTACTGCCACTTTCAGTACTTGGCATATGTTGGGTATAAAAAGTCGCAATATCAAAATATGAATACGTGCAGAGAGCCAGACGTTGGCTCCAAAATATGACTCAGGCCTCGATATTAGAATGTTTGGGATATTTAGAAAACTGCAGGAGGTTTGGGACAAATGTGACCAAACGCCGCTTTCAGTACTTGGCATATGTTAGGCATAAAAAATTCGCAATTTCAAACTGCGAATACGTGCAGAGAGCCTGAATTTGGCTCCAAAATATGGCTCATGCCTCGAAATTGGGATATTGGGGATATTTTGAAAACTGCAGGGGAGTTTGTGCAAAATGTGACTCACTGCCGCTTTCAGGACTTGGCATATGTTGGGTATAAAAAGTCGTAATTTCAATCTGCGAATACGTGCAGAGAGCCAGAATTTGGCTCCAAAATATGCCTCAGGCCTCGAAATTGGGATATTTGGGATATTTTGAAAACTGCAGGGAGGTTTCGGACAAATGTGACCAAACGCCGCTTTCAGTACTTGGCATTTGTTGGGTATAAAAAGTCGTAATTTCAAACTGCGAATACGTGCTGAGAGCCAGAATTTGCCTCCAAAATATGGTTCAGGCCTCGAAATTTAGATGTTTAGGATATTTTGAAAACTGCAGAGGAGATTGGGACAAATGTGACCAAACGCCGCTTTCAGTACTTAGCATATTTTGAGTATTAAATTCGCAATTTCAAACTGCGAATACGTGCAAAGAACTAGAATTTGGCTCCAAAATATGCCTCAGGACTCGAAATTTGGATATTTGGGATATTTTAAAAACTGCAGGAAGGTTTGGGACATTTGTGACCAAACGCCGCTTTCAGTACTTGGCAAAAGTTGGGTATAAAAAGTCATAATTTCAAACTGCGAATACGTGCAGAGAGCCAGAATTTGGCTACAAAATATCGCTCAGGCATCGAAATTGGGATGTTTGGGATATTTTGAAAAGTGCAGGGGAGTTTGCGCAAATTGTGACTCACTGCCACTTTCAGTACTTGGCATATGTTGGGTATAAAAAGTCGTAATATCAAAATATGAATACGTGCAGAGAGCCAGACGTTGGGTCCAAATTATGACTCAGGCCTCGATTTTGGGATGTTTGGGATATTTAGAAAATTGCAGGGAGGATTGGGACAAATGTGACCAAACGCCGCTTTCAGTACTTGGCATATGTTGGGTATAAAAAATTCGCAATTTCAAACTGCGAATACGTGCAAAGAGCCAGAATTTGGCTCCAAAACAAGGCTAAGGCCTCGAAATTGGGATATTTGGGATATTTTAAAAACTACAGGGGAGTTTGTGCAAAATGTGACTCACTGCTGCTTTCAGTACTAGGCATATATTGGGTACAAAAAGTCGTAATTTCAAACTGCGAATATGTGCAGAGAGCCAGAATTTGGCTCCAAAATATGGCTCAGGCCTCGAAATTGGGATATTTGGGATATTTCGAAAACTGCAGTTGAGTTTGTGCAAAATGTGACTCTCTCTCACTTTCAGGACTTGGCATATGTTGGGTATAAAAAGTCATAAATTCAATCAGCGAATACATGCATAGAGCCAGAATTTGGCTCCAAAATATGGCTCAGGCCTCGAAATTGGGATGTTCGGGATATTTTGAAAACTGCAGGGAGGTTTGGGACAAATATGACCAAACGTCGCTTTCAGTACTTGGCATATGTTGGGTATATAAAACCGTAATTTCAAACTGCGAATACGTGCAGAGAGCCAGAATTTGGCTCAAAAAATATGACTCAGGCCTCGAAATTAGCATGTTTGGGATATTTTGAAAACTGCAGGGGCTTTGGGACAAATGTGACCAAACGCCGCTTTCGGTACTTGACAAAAGTTGGGTATAAAAAGTCATAATTTCAAACTGCGAATACGTGCAGAGAGCCAGAATTTGGCTACAAAATATGGCTCAGGCCTTGAAATTGGGATGTTTGGGATATTTTGAAAACTGTAGGGGGGATTGGGACAGATGTGACCAAACGCCGCTTTTAGTACTTGGCATATGTTGGGTATAAAAAGTCGTAATTTCAAACTGCGAATATGTGCAGAGAGCCAGAATATGGCTACAAAATATGGCTCAGGCCTCGAAATTGGGATGTTTGGGATATTTTGAAAACTGCAGGGGAGTTTGCGCAAATTGTGACTCACTGCCACTTTCAGTACTTGGCATATGTTGGGTATAAAAAGTCGCAATATCCAAATATGAATACGTGCAGAGAGCCAGACGTTGGCTCCAAAATATGACTCAGGCCTCGATATTAGAATGTTTGGGATATTTAGAAAACTGCAGGGAGGTTTGGGACAAATGTGACCAAACGCCGCTTTCAGTACTTGGCATATGTTAAGCATAAAAAATTCGCAATTTCAAACTGCGAATACGTGCAGAGAGCCTGAATTTGGCTCCAAAATATGGCTCATGCCTCGAAATTGGGATATTGGGGATATTTTGAAAACTGCAGGGGAGTTTGTGCAAAATGTGACTCACTGCCGCTTTCAGGACTTGGCATATGTTGGGTATAAAAAGTCGTAATTTCAAACTGCGAATACGTGCTGAGAGCCAGAATTTGCCTCCAAAACATGGTTTAGGCCTCGAAATTGAGATGTTTAGGATATTTTGAAAACTGCAGAGGAGATTGGGACAAATGTGACCAAACGCCGCTTTCAGTACTTAGCATATTTTGAGTATTAAATTCGCAATTTCACACTGCGAATACGTGCAAAGAACTAGAATTTGGCTCCAAAATATGCCTCAGGCCTCGAAATTGGGATATTTGGGATATTTTAAAAACTGCAGGGAGGTTTGGGACATTTGTGACCAAACGCCGCTTCCAGTACTTGGCATATGTTGGATATAAAAAGTCATAATTTCAAACTGCGAGTACGTGCAGAGAGCCAAAATTTGGCTCCAAAATATAGCTCAGGCCTCGAAATTGGGATATTTGGGATATTTCGAGAACTGCAGGGGAGTTTGTGCGAAATGTGACTAACTGCCGCTTTCAGGACTTGGCTTATGTTGGGTATAAAATGTCGTAATTTCAAACAGCGAACACGTGCATAGAGCCAGAATTTGGCTCCAAAATATGGCTCAGGCCTCGAAATTGGGATGTTTGGGATATTTTGAAAACTGCAGGGAGGTTTTGGACAAATGTGACCAAACGTCTCTTTCAGTACTTGGCATATGTTAATTATAAAAAAGTCGTAATTTCAAACTGCGAATACGTGCAGAGAGACAGAATTTGGCTTCAAAATATGGCTCAGGCCTCGAAATTGGGATATTTGGGATATTTTGTTAACTGAAGGGAGGTTTGGGACAAATGTGACCAAACGCCGCTTTCAGTACATCGCATATGTTGGGTGTAAATATCGTAATATCAAACTTCGAATACTTGCAGAGAGCCAAAATTTGGCTCCAAAATATGGCTCAGGCGTCGAAATTGGGATATTTGGGATATTTCGAAAACTGCAGGGGAGTTTGTGCAAAATGTGACTCAATGCCGCTCTCAGTACTTGGCATATGTTGGGTATAAAAAGTCGTAATTTCAAACTGCGAATACGTGCAGAGAACCAGAATTTGGCTACAAAATATGGCTCAGGCCTCGAAATTGGGATGTTTGGGATATTTTAAAAACTGCAAGGGAGTTTAGCAAAATGTGAGTCACTGCCGCTTTCAGTACTTGGCATATGTTGGGTATAAAAAGTCGTAACTTCAAACTGCGAATACGTGCAGAGAGCCAAAATTTGGTTCCAAAATATGGCTCAGGCCTCGAAATTGGGATGTTTGGAATATTTCGAAAACTGCAGGGGAGTTTGTGCAAAATGTGACTCACTGCCGCTTTCAGGACTTGGCATATGTTGGGTATAAAAAGTCGTAAATTCAATCTGCGAATACGTGCATAGAGCCAGAATTTGGCTGCAAGATATGGCTCAGGCCTTGAAATTGGGAGGTTTAGGATATTTTGAAAACTGCAGGGAGGTTTGGGACAAATATGACCCAACGCCGCTTTCAGTACTTGGCATATGTTGGGTATATAAAGCCATAATTTCAAACTGCGAATACGTGCAGAGAGCCAGAATTTGGCTCCAAAATATGACTCAGGCCTAGATATTGGGATATTTGGGATATTTTGAAAATTGCAGGGGAGTTTGTGCAAAATGTGATTCACTGCTGCTTTCGGTACTTGGAAGATGTTGGGTATAAAAGTCGTAATTTCAGACTGTGAATACGTGCAGAGAGCCAGAATTTGGCTACAAAATTTGGCTCAGGCCTAGAAATTGGGATGTTTAGGATATTTTGAAAACCGCAGGGGAGTTAGCACAAATTGTGACTCACTGCCACTTTCAGTACTTGGCATATGTTGGGTATAAAAAATCGTAATATCAAAATATGAATACGTGCAGAGAGTCAGACGTTGGCTCCAAATTATGACTCAGGCCTCGATAATGGAATGTTTGGGTTATTTAGAAAATTGCAGGGAGGATTGGGACAAATGTGACCAAACGCCGCTTTCAGTACTTGGAATATGTTGGGTATAAAAAAAGTCGCAATTTCAAACTGCGAATACATGCAAAGAGCCAGAATCTGGCACCAAAACATGGCTAAGGCATCGAAATTGGGATATTTGGGATATTTTAAAAACTGCAGGTGAGTTTGTGCAAAATGTGACTCACTGCTGCTTTCAGTACTAGGAATATATTGGGTATAAAGAGTCGTAATTTCAAACTGCGAATACGTGCAGAGAGTCAGAATTTGGCTCCAAAATATGGCTCAGGCCTCGAAATTGGGATATTTGGGATATTTCGAAAACTGCAGGGGAGTTGTGCAAATTGTTACTCACTGCCACTTTCAGTACCTGGCATATGTTGGGTATAAAAAGTCGTAATATCAAAATAAGAATACGTGCAGAGAGCCAGACGTTGGCTCCAAATTATGGCTCAGGCCTCGAAATTGGGATATTTGAGATATTTCGAAAACTGCAGGGGAGTTTGTGCAAAATGTGACTCTCTGCCACTTTCAGGACTTGGCATATGTTGGGTATAAAAAGTCATGAATTCAATCTGCGAATACGTGCATAGAGCCAGAATTTGGCTCCAAAATATGGCTCAGGCCTCGAAATTGGGATGTTCGGGATATTTTGAAAATTGCAGGGAGGGTTGGGACAAATATGACCAAACGTCGCTTTCAGTACTTGGCATATGTTGGGTATATAAAGCCGTAATTTCAAACTGCGAATACGTGCAGAGAGCCAGAATTTGGCTCCAAAATATGGCTTTGGGCCTCGAAATTAGCATGTTTGGGATATTTTGAAAACTGCAGGGAGCTTTGGGACAAATGTGACCAAACGCAGCTTTCAGTACTTGGCATAAGTTGGGTATAAAAAGTCGTAATTTCAAACTGCGAATACGTGCAGAGAGCCAGAATTTGGCTCCAAAATATGGCTCAGGCCTTGAAATTAAGATGTTTGGGATATTTTGAAAACTGCAGGGGGGATTGGGACAGATGTGACCAAACGCCGCTTTTAGTACTTGGCATATGTTGGGTATAAAAAGTCGTAATTTCAAACTGCGAATACGTCCAGAGAGCCAGAATTTGGCTACAAAATATGGCTCAGGGCTCGAAATTTGGATGTTTTGGATATTTTGAAAACTGCAGGGGAGTTTGCACAAAATGTGACTCACTGCCATTAACAGTACTTGGCATATGTTGGGTATAAAAATTCGTAATATCAAAATATGAATACGTGCAGAGAGCCAGAATTTGGCTACAAAATATGGCTCAGGCCTCGAAATTGGGATGTTTGGGATATTTTGAAAACTGCAGGGGAGTTTGTGCAAAATGTGACTCACAGCTGCTTTCAGTACTTGGTATATGTTGGGTATAAAACTCGTAATTTCAAACTGCGAATACGTGCAGAGAGCCAGAATTTGGCTCCAAAATATGCCTCAGGCCTCGAAATTGGGATATTTGGGATATTTTAAAAACTGCAGGGAGGTTTGGGACATTTGTGACCAAACGCCGCTTCCAGTACTTGGCATATGTTGGATATAAAAAGTCATAATTTCAAACTGCGAGTACGTGCAGAGAGCCAAAATTTGGCTCCAAAATATAGCTCAGGCCTCGAAATTGGGATATTTGGGATATTTCGAGAACTGCAGGGGAGTTTGTGCGAAATGTGACTAACTGCCGCTTTCAGGACTTGGCTTATGTTGGGTATAAAATGTCGTAATTTCAAACAGCGAACACGTGCATAGAGCCAGAATTTGGCTCCAAAATATGGCTCAGGCCTCGAAATTGGGATGTTTGGGATATTTTGAAAACTGCAGGGAGGTTTTGGACAAATGTGACCAAACGTCTCTTTCAGTACTTGGCATATGTTAATTATAAAAAAGTCGTAATTTCAAACTGCGAATACGTGCAGAGAGACAGAATTTGGCTTCAAAATATGGCTCAGGCCTCGAAATTGGGATATTTGGGATATTTTGTTAACTGAAGGGAGGTTTGGGACAAATGTGACCAAACGCCGCTTTCAGTACATCGCATATGTTGGGTGTAAATATCGTAATATCAAACTTCGAATACTTGCAGAGAGCCAAAATTTGGCTCCAAAATATGGCTCAGGCGTCGAAATTGGGATATTTGGGATATTTCGAAAACTGCAGGGGAGTTTGTGCAAAATGTGACTCAATGCCGCTCTCAGTACTTGGCATATGTTGGGTATAAAAAGTCGTAATTTCAAACTGCGAATACGTGCAGAGAACCAGAATTTGGCTACAAAATATGGCTCAGGCCTCGAAATTGGGATGTTTGGGATATTTTAAAAACTGCAAGGGAGTTTAGCAAAATGTGAGTCACTGCCGCTTTCAGTACTTGGCATATGTTGGGTATAAAAAGTCGTAACTTCAAACTGCGAATACGTGCAGAGAGCCAAAATTTGGTTCCAAAATATGGCTCAGGCCTCGAAATTGGGATGTTTGGAATATTTCGAAAACTGCAGGGGAGTTTGTGCAAAATGTGACTCACTGCCGCTTTCAGGACTTGGCATATGTTGGGTATAAAAAGTCGTAAATTCAATCTGCGAATACGTGCATAGAGCCAGAATTTGGCTGCAAGATATGGCTCAGGCCTTGAAATTGGGAGGTTTAGGATATTTTGAAAACTGCAGGGAGGTTTGGGACAAATATGACCCAACGCCGCTTTCAGTACTTGGCATATGTTGGGTATATAAAGCCATAATTTCAAACTGCGAATACGTGCAGAGAGCCAGAATTTGGCTCCAAAATATGACTCAGGCCTAGATATTGGGATATTTGGGATATTTTGAAAATTGCAGGGGAGTTTGTGCAAAATGTGATTCACTGCTGCTTTCGGTACTTGGAAGATGTTGGGTATAAAAGTCGTAATTTCAGACTGTGAATACGTGCAGAGAGCCAGAATTTGGCTACAAAATTTGGCTCAGGCCTAGAAATTGGGATGTTTAGGATATTTTGAAAACCGCAGGGGAGTTAGCACAAATTGTGACTCACTGCCACTTTCAGTACTTGGCATATGTTGGGTATAAAAAATCGTAATATCAAAATATGAATACGTGCAGAGAGTCAGACGTTGGCTCCAAATTATGACTCAGGCCTCGATAATGGAATGTTTGGGTTATTTAGAAAATTGCAGGGAGGATTGGGACAAATGTGACCAAACGCCGCTTTCAGTACTTGGAATATGTTGGGTATAAAAAAAGTCGCAATTTCAAACTGCGAATACATGCAAAGAGCCAGAATCTGGCACCAAAACATGGCTAAGGCATCGAAATTGGGATATTTGGGATATTTTAAAAACTGCAGGTGAGTTTGTGCAAAATGTGACTCACTGCTGCTTTCAGTACTAGGAATATATTGGGTATAAAGAGTCGTAATTTCAAACTGCGAATACGTGCAGAGAGTCAGAATTTGGCTCCAAAATATGGCTCAGGCCTCGAAATTGGGATATTTGGGATATTTCGAAAACTGCAGGGGAGTTGTGCAAATTGTTACTCACTGCCACTTTCAGTACCTGGCATATGTTGGGTATAAAAAGTCGTAATATCAAAATAAGAATACGTGCAGAGAGCCAGACGTTGGCTCCAAATTATGGCTCAGGCCTCGAAATTGGGATATTTGAGATATTTCGAAAACTGCAGGGGAGTTTGTGCAAAATGTGACTCTCTGCCACTTTCAGGACTTGGCATATGTTGGGTATAAAAAGTCATGAATTCAATCTGCGAATACGTGCATAGAGCCAGAATTTGGCTCCAAAATATGGCTCAGGCCTCGAAATTGGGATGTTCGGGATATTTTGAAAATTGCAGGGAGGGTTGGGACAAATATGACCAAACGTCGCTTTCAGTACTTGGCATATGTTGGGTATATAAAGCCGTAATTTCAAACTGCGAATACGTGCAGAGAGCCAGAATTTGGCTCCAAAATATGGCTTTGGGCCTCGAAATTAGCATGTTTGGGATATTTTGAAAACTGCAGGGAGCTTTGGGACAAATGTGACCAAACGCAGCTTTCAGTACTTGGCATAAGTTGGGTATAAAAAGTCGTAATTTCAAACTGCGAATACGTGCAGAGAGCCAGAATTTGGCTCCAAAATATGGCTCAGGCCTTGAAATTAAGATGTTTGGGATATTTTGAAAACTGCAGGGGGGATTGGGACAGATGTGACCAAACGCCGCTTTTAGTACTTGGCATATGTTGGGTATAAAAAGTCGTAATTTCAAACTGCGAATACGTCCAGAGAGCCAGAATTTGGCTACAAAATATGGCTCAGGGCTCGAAATTTGGATGTTTTGGATATTTTGAAAACTGCAGGGGAGTTTGCACAAAATGTGACTCACTGCCATTAACAGTACTTGGCATATGTTGGGTATAAAAATTCGTAATATCAAAATATGAATACGTGCAGAGAGCCAGAATTTGGCTACAAAATATGGCTCAGGCCTCGAAATTGGGATGTTTGGGATATTTTGAAAACTGCAGGGGAGTTTGTGCAAAATGTGACTCACAGCTGCTTTCAGTACTTGGTATATGTTGGGTATAAAACTCGTAATTTCAAACTGCGAATACGTGCAGAGAGCCAGAATTTGGCTCCAAAACATGGCTAAGGCCTCGAAATTGGGATATTTGGGATATTTCGAAAACTGCAGGGGAGTTTATGCAAAATGTGACTCACTGTCACTTTCAGGACTTGGCATATGTTGGGTATAAAAAGTCATAAATTCAATCAGCGAATACGTGCATAGAGCCAGAATCTGGCTCAAAAATATGGCTCAGGCCTCGAAATTGGGATGTTCGGGACATTTCGAAAACTGCAGGGAGGTTTGGGACAAATATGACCAAACGTCGCTTTCAGTACTTGGCATATGTTGGGTATATAGAACCGTAATTTCAAACTGCGAATACGTGCAGAGAGCCAGAATTTGGCTCCAAAATATGGCTCAGGCCTCGAAATTAGCATGTTTGGGATATTTTGAAAACTGCAGGAAGCATTTGGACAAATGTGACCAAACGCCGCTTTCAGTACTTGGAATAAGTTGGGTATAAAAAGTCGTAATTTCAAACTGCGAATACGTGCAGAGAGCCAGAATTTGGCTACAAAATATGGCTCAGGCCTTGAAATTGAGATGTTTGGGATATTTTGAAAACTGCAGGGGGGATTGGGACAGATGTGACCAAACGCCGCTTTTAGTACTTGGCATATGTTGGGTATAAAAAGTCGTAATTTCAGACTGCGAATACGTGCAGAGAGCCAGAATTTGGCTCCAAAATATGGCTCAGGCCTCGAAATTGGGATATATGGGGTATTTTGAAAACTGCAGGGGTGTTTGTGCAAAATGTGACTCACTGCTGCTTTGAGTACTTGGAAGATGTTGGGTATAAAAGTCGTAATTTCAAACTCCGAATACGTTCAGAGAGCCAGAATTTGGCTCCAAAATATGGCTCAGGCCTCGAAATTGGGATATTTGGGATATTTTGAAAACTGCATGGGAGTTTGTGCAAAATGTGACTCACTGCTGCTTTCAGTACTTGGAAGATGTTGGGTAAAAAAACCGTTATTTCAAACTGCGAATACGTGCAGAGAGCCAGAATTTGGCTACAAAATATGGCTCAGGCCTCGAAATTGGGATGTTTGGGATATTTTGAAAACTGCAAGGGAGTTTGTGCAAAATGTGACTCACTGCTGCTTTCAGTACTAGGCATATATTGGGTATAAAAAGTCGTAATTTCAAACTGCGAATACGTGCAGAGAGCCAGAATTTGGCTCCAAAATATGGTTCAGGCCTCGAAATTGGGATATTTGAGATATTTCAAAACTGCAAGGGAGTTTGTGCAAAATGGGACTCACTGTCACTTTCAGGACTTTGCTTATGTTGGGTATAAAAAGTCATAAATTCAATTAGCGAATACGTGCATAGAACCAGAATTTGGCTCCAAAATATGGCTCAGGCCTCGAAATTGGGATGTTCAGGATATTTTGAAAACTGCAGGGGGGATTGAGACAAATGTGACCAAACGCATTGGCATATGTTGGGTATAAAAAAGTCGTAATTTCAAAATGCGAATACGTGCAGAGAGCCAGAATTTGGCTCCAAAATATGGCTTAGGCCTCGATATTGGGATATTTGGGATATTTTGAAAACTGCAGGGGAGTTTGTGCAAAATGTGACTCACAGCTGCTTTCAGTACTAGGCATATATTAAGTATAAAAACTCGTAATTTCAAACTGCGAATACGTGCAGAGAGCCAGAATTTGGCTCCAAAATATGGCTCAGGCCTCGAAATTGGGATATTTGGAATATTTCGAAAACTGCAGGGGGGATTGGGACAGATTTGACCAAACGCCGCTTTGACTACTTGGCATATGTTGGGTACAAAAAGTCGTAATTTCAAACTGCGAATACGTGCAGAGAGCCAGAATTTGGCTACATAATATGGCTCAGGCCTCGAAATTGGGATGTTTGGGATATTTTGAAAACTGCATCGGGGATTGACACAAATGTGACCAAACGCATTGGCATATGTTGGGTATAAAAAAGTCGTAATTTCAAACTGCGAATACGTGCAGAGAGCCAGAATTTGGCTCCAAAATACGGCTAAGGCCTCGAAATTGGGATATTTGGGATATTTTGAAAACTGCAGGGTAGTTTGTGCAAAATGTGACTCACTGCTGCTTTCAGTACTTGTCATATGTTGGGTATAAAAAGTCGTAATTTCTAACTGCTAATACGTGCAGAGAGCCAAAATTTGGCTACAAAATATGGCTCAGGCCTCGAAATTGGGATATTTGGAATATTTCGAAAACTGCAGGGGAGTTTGTGCATAATGTGACTCACTGCCGCTTTCAGGACTTGGCATATGTTGGGTATAAAAAGTCGTAAATTCAATCTGCGAATAAGTGCATAGAGCCAGAATTTGGCTGCAAAATATGGCTCAGGCCTCGAAATTGGGATGTTTAGGATATTTTGAAAACTGCAGTGAGGTTTGGGACAAATATGACCAAATGCCGCTTTCAGTACTTGGCATATGTTGAGTATATAAAGCCATAATTTCAAACTGCGAATACGTGCAGAGAGCCAGAATTTGGCTCCAAAATATGGCTCAGGCCTCGAAATTGGGATGTTTGGGATATTTTGAAAACTGCAGGGGGGATTGAGACAAATGTGACCAAACTCTTTGGTATATGTTGGGTATAAAAAAGTCGTAATTTCAAAATGCGAATACGTGCAGAGAGCCAGAATTTGGCTCCAAAATATGGCTCAGACCTCGAAATTGGGATATTTGAGGTATTTTGAAAACTGCAGGGGTGTTTGTGCAAAGTGTGACTCACTGCTGCTTTGAGTACTTGGAAGATGTTGGGTATAAAAGTCGTAATTTCAAACTGCGAATACGTTCAGAGAGCCAGAATTTGGCTCCAAATTATGACTCAGGCCTCGATATTGGGATGTTTGGGATATTTAGAAAATTGCAGGGAGGATTGGGACAAATGTGACCAAACGCCGCTTTCAGTACTTGGCATATGTTGGGTATAAAAAAGTCGCAATTTCAAACTGCGAATACGTGCAAAGAGCCAGAATTTGGCTCCAAAACATTGCTAAGGCCTCGAAATTGGGATTTTTGGGATATTTTAAAAACTGCAGGGGAGTTTGTGCAAAATGTGACTCACTGCTGCTTTCAGTACTAGGCATATATTGGGTATAAAAAGTCGTAATTTCAAACTGCGAATACGTGCAGAGAGCCAGAATTTGGCTCCAAAATATGGCTGAGGCCTCAAAATTAGGATATTTGAGATATTTCGAAAACTGCAGGGGAGTTTGTGCAAAATGTGACTCACTGTCACTTTCAGGACTTGGCTTATGTTTGGTATAAAAAGTCATAAATTCAATCAGCGAAAACGAGTATAGAGCAAGAATTTGGCTCCAAAATATGGCTCAGGCCTCGAAATTGGGATGTTCGGGATATTTTGAAAACTGCAGGGGGGATTGAGACAAATGTGACCAAACGCATTGGCATATGTTGGGTATAAAAAAGTCGTAATTTCAAAATGCGAATACGTGAAGAGAGCCAGAATTTGGCTCCAAAATATGGCTCAGGTCTCGATATTGGGATATCTTGAAAACTGCAGGGGAGTTTGTGCAAAATGTGACGCACTGCTGCTTTCAGTACTTGGAAGATGTTGGGTAGAAAATTCGTAATTTCAAACTGCGAATACGTGCAGAGAGCCAGAATTTGGCTCCAAAATATGGCTCAGGCCTAGAAATTGGGATGTTTGGGATATTTTGAAAACTGCAGGGGAGTTTGCGCAAATTGTGACTCACTGCTGCTTTCAGTACTAGGAATATATTGGGAATAAAAAGTCGTAATTTCAAACTGCGAATACGTGCAGAGAGCCAGAATTTAGCTCCAAAATATGGCTCAGGCCTCGAAATTGGGATATTTGGGATATTTCGAAAACTGCAGGGGATTTGTGCAAATTGTGACTCAATGCCACTTTCAGAACCTGGCATATGTTGGGTATAAAAAGTCGTAATATCAAAATATGAATACGTGCAGAGAGCCAGACGTTGGCTCCAAATTATGACTCAGGCCTCGATATTGGGATGTTTGGGATATTTAGAAAATTGCAGGGAGGATTGGGACAAATGTGACCAAACGCCGCTTTCAGTACTTGGCATATGTTGGGTATAAAAAATTCGCAATTTCAAACTGCGAATACGTGCAAAGAGCCAGAATTTGGCTCCAAAACATGGCTAAGGCCTCGAAATATGGATATTTGGGATATTTTAAAAACTGCAGGTGAGTTTGTGCAAAATGTGACTCACTGCTGCTTTCAGTACTAGGCATATATTGGGTATAAAAATTCGTAATTTCAAACTGCGAATACGTGCAGAGAGCCAGAATTTGGCTTCAAAATATGGCTCAGGCCTCGAAAATGGGATATTTGGGATATTTCGAAAACTGCAGGGGAGTTTGTGCAAAATGTGACTCACTGCCACTTTCAGGACTTGGCATATGTTGGGTATAAAAAGTCATAAATTCAATCTGCGAATACGTGCATAGAGCCAGAATTTGGCTCCAAATTATGGCTCAGGCCTCGAAATTACCATGTTTGGGATATTTTGAAAACTGCAGGGAGCTTTGGGACAAATGTGACCAAACGCAGCTTTCAGTACTTGGCATAAGTTGGGTATAAAAAGTCGTAATATCAAAATATGAATACGTGCAGAGAGCCAGACGGTGGCTCGAAAATATGACTCAGGCCTCGATATTGGGATGTTTGGGATATTTAGAAAACTGCAGGGAGGTTTGGGACAAATGTTACCAAACGCCGCTTTCAGTACTTGGCATATGTTGGGCATAAAAAAGTCGCAATTTCAAACTGCGAATACGTTCAGAGAGCCAGAATTTGGCTCCAAAATATGGCTCAGGCCTCGAAATTGAGATGTTTGGGATATTTTGAAAACTGCAGGGGGGATTGGGACAGATGTGACCAAACGCCGCTTTGACTACTTGGCATATGTTGGGTATAAAAAGTCGTAATTTCTATTTGCGAATACGTGCAGAGAGCCAAAATTTGGCTACAAAATATGGCTCAGGCCTCGAAATTGGGATATTTGGAATATTTCGAAAACTGCAGGGGAGTTTGTGCAAAACGTGACTCACTGCCGCTTTCAGGACTTGGCATATGTTGGGTATAAAAAGTCGTAAATTCAATCTGCGAATACGTGCATAGAGCCAGAATTTGGCTGCAAAATATGGCTCAGGCCTCGAAATTGGGATGTTTGCTATATTTTGAAAACTGCAGGGAGGTTTGGGACAAATATGACCAAACGCCGCTTTCAGTACTTGGCATATGTTGGGTATATAAAGCCATAATTTCAAACTGCGAATACGTGCAGAGAGCCAGAATTTGGCTCCAAAATATGGCTCAGGCCTCGATATTGGGATATTTGGGATATTTTAAAAACTGCAGGGGAGTTTGTGCAAAATGTGACTCACTGCTGCTTTCAGTACTAGGCATATATTGGGTATAAAAATTCGTAATTTCAAACTGCGAATACATGCAGGGAGCCAGAATTTGGCTCCAAAATATGGCTCAGGCCTCGAAATTGGGATATTTGGGATATTTCGAAAACTGCAGGGGAGTTTGTGCAAAATGTGACTCACTGTCACTTTCAGGACTTGGCATATGTTGGGTATAAAAAGTCATAAATTCAATCAGCGAATACGTGCATAGAGCCAGAATCTGGCTCAAAAATATGGCTCAGGCCTCGAAATTGGGATGTTCGGGACATTTCGAAAACTGCAGGGAGGTTTGGGACAAATATGACCAAACGTCGCTTTCAGTACTTGGCATATGTTGGGTATATAGAACCGTAATTTCAAACTGCGAATACGTGCAGAGAGCAAGAATTTGGCTCCAAAATATGGCTCAGGCCTCGAAATTAGCATGTTTGGGATATTTTGAAAACTGCAGGAAGCTTTGGGACAAATGTGACCATAGCCGCTTTCAGTACTTGGAATAAGTTGGGTATAAAAAGTCGTAATTTCAAACTGCGAATACGTGCAGAGAGCCAGAATTTGGCTACAAAATATGGCTCAGGCCTTGAAATTGAGATGTTTGGGATATTTTGAAAACTGCAGGGGGGATTGGGACAGATGTGACCAAACGCCGCTTTTAGTACTTGGCATATGTTGGGTATAAAAAGTCGTAATTTCAGAATGCGAATACGTGCAGAGAGCCAGAATTTGGCTCCAAAATATGGCTCAGGCCTCGAAATTGGGATGTTTGGGATATTTTGAAAACTGCAGGAGGGATTGAGACAAATATGACCAAACGCATTGGCATATGTTGGGTAAAAAAAAGTCGTAATTTCAAAATGCGAATACGTGCAGAGAGCCAGAATTTGGCTCCAAAATATGGCTCAGACCTCGAAATTGGGATATTTGGGGTATTTTGAAAACTGCAGGGGTGTTTGTGCAAAATGTGACTCACTGCTGCTTTGAGTACTTGGAAGATGTTGGGTATAAAAGTCGTAATTTCAAACTCCGAATACGTGCAGAGAGCCAGAATTTGGCTACAAAATATGGCTCAGGCCTCGAAATTGGGATGTTTGGGATATTTTGAAAACTGCAGGGGAGTTTGCGCAAATTGTGACTCACTGCCACTTTCAGTACTTGGCATATGTTGGGTATAAAAATTCGTAATATCAAAATATGAATACGTGCAGAGAGCCAGACGTTGGCTCCAAATTATGACTCAGGCCTCGATATTGGGATGTTTGGGATATTTAGAAAATTGCTGGGAGGATTGGGACAAATGTGACCAAACGCCGCTTTCAGTACTTGGCATATGTTGGGTATAAAAAAGTCGCAATTTCAAACTGCGAATACGTGCACAGAGCCAGAATTTGGCTCCAAAACATTGCTAAGGCCTCGAAATTGGGATTTTTGGGATATTTTAAAAACTGCAGGGGAGTTTGTGCAAAATGTGACTCACTGCTGCTTTCAGTACTAGGCATATATTGGGTATAAAAAGTCGTAATTTCAAACTGCGAATACGTGCAGAGAGCCAGAATTTGGCTCCAAAATATGGCTGAGGCCTCAAAATTAGGATATTTGAGATATTTCGAAAACTGCAGGGGAGTTTGTGCAAAATGTGACTCACTGTCACTTTCAGGACTTGGCTTATGTTTGGTATAAAAAGTCATAAATTCAATCAGCGAAAACGAGTATAGAGCAAGAATTTGGCTCCAAAATATGGCTCAGGCCTCGAAATTGGGATGTTCGGGATATTTTGAAAACTGCAGGGGGGATTGAGACAAATGTGACCAAACGCATTGGCATATGTTGGGTATAAAAAAGTCGTAATTTCAAAATGCGAATACGTGAAGAGAGCCAGAATTTGGCTCCAAAATATGGCTCAGGTCTCGATATTGGGATATCTTGAAAACTGCAGGGGAGTTTGTGCAAAATGTGACGCACTGCTGCTTTCAGTACTTGGAAGATGTTGGGTAGAAAATTCGTAATTTCAAACTGCGAATACGTGCAGAGAGCCAGAATTTGGCTCCAAAATATGGCTCAGGCCTAGAAATTGGGATGTTTGGGATATTTTGAAAACTGCAGGGGAGTTTGCGCAAATTGTGACTCACTGCTGCTTTCAGTACTAGGAATATATTGGGAATAAAAAGTCGTAATTTCAAACTGCGAATACGTGCAGAGAGCCAGAATTTAGCTCCAAAATATGGCTCAGGCCTCGAAATTGGGATATTTGGGATATTTCGAAAACTGCAGGGGATTTGTGCAAATTGTGACTCAATGCCACTTTCAGAACCTGGCATATGTTGGGTATAAAAAGTCGTAATATCAAAATATGAATACGTGCAGAGAGCCAGACGTTGGCTCCAAATTATGACTCAGGCCTCGATATTGGGATGTTTGGGATATTTAGAAAATTGCAGGGAGGATTGGGACAAATGTGACCAAACGCCGCTTTCAGTACTTGGCATATGTTGGGTATAAAAAATTCGCAATTTCAAACTGCGAATACGTGCAAAGAGCCAGAATTTGGCTCCAAAACATGGCTAAGGCCTCGAAATATGGATATTTGGGATATTTTAAAAACTGCAGGTGAGTTTGTGCAAAATGTGACTCACTGCTGCTTTCAGTACTAGGCATATATTGGGTATAAAAATTCGTAATTTCAAACTGCGAATACGTGCAGAGAGCCTGAATTTGGCTTCAAAATATGGCTCAGGCCTCGAAAATGGGATATTTGGGATATTTCGAAAACTGCAGGGGAGTTTGTGCAAAATGTGACTCACTGCCACTTTCAGGACTTGGCATATGTTGGGTATAAAAAGTCATAAATTCAATCTGCGAATACGTGCATAGAGCCAGAATTTGGCTCCAAATTATGGCTCAGGCCTCGAAATTACCATGTTTGGGATATTTTGAAAACTGCAGGGAGCTTTGGGACAAATGTGACCAAACGCAGCTTTCAGTACTTGGCATAAGTTGGGTATAAAAAGTCGTAATATCAAAATATGAATACGTGCAGAGAGCCAGACGGTGGCTCGAAAATATGACTCAGGCCTCGATATTGGGATGTTTGGGATATTTAGAAAACTGCAGGGAGGTTTGGGACAAATGTTACCAAACGCCGCTTTCAGTACTTGGCATATGTTGGGCATAAAAAAGTCGCAATTTCAAACTGCGAATACATTCAGAGAGCCAGAATTTGGCTCCAAAATATGGCTCAGGCCTCGAAATTGAGATGTTTGGGATATTTTGAAAACTGCAGGGGGGATTGGGACAGATGTGACCAAACGCCGCTTTGACTACTTGGCATATGTTGGGTATAAAAAGTCGTAATTTCTATTTGCGAATACGTGCAGAGAGCCAAAATTTGGCTACAAAATATGGCTCAGGCCTCGAAATTGGGATATTTGGAATATTTCGAAAACTGCAGGGGAGTTTGTGCAAAACGTGACTCACTGCCGCTTTCAGGACTTGGCATATGTTGGGTATAAAAAGTCGTAAATTCAATCTGCGAATACGTGCATAGAGCCAGAATTTGGCTGCAAAATATGGCTCAGGCCTCGAAATTGGGATGTTTGCTATATTTTGAAAACTGCAGGGAGGTTTGGGACAAATATGACCAAACGCCGCTTTCAGTACTTGGCATATGTTGGGTATATAAAGCCATAATTTCAAACTGCGAATACGTGCAGAGAGCCAGAATTTGGCTCCAAAATATGGCTCAGGCCTCGATATTGGGATATTTGGGATATTTTAAAAACTGCAGGGGAGTTTGTGCAAAATGTGACTCACTGCTGCTTTCTGTACTAGGCATATATTGGGTATAAAAATTCGTAATTTCAAACTGCGAATACATGCAGGGAGCCAGAATTTGGCTCCAAAATATGGCTCAGGCCTCGAAATTGGGATATTTGGGATATTTCGAAAACTGCAGGGGAGTTTGTGCAAAATGTGACTCACTGTCACTTTCAGGACTTGGCATATGTTGGGTATAAAAAGTCATAAATTCAATCAGCGAATACGTGCATAGAGCCAGAATCTGGCTCAAAAATATGGCTCAGGCCTCGAAATTGGGATGTTCGGGACATTTCGAAAACTGCAGGGAGGTTTGGGACAAATATGACCAAACGTCGCTTTCAGTACTTGGCATATGTTGGGTATATAGAACCGTAATTTCAAACTGCGAATACGTGCAGAGAGCAAGAATTTGGCTCCAAAATATGGCTCAGGCCTCGAAATTAGCATGTTTGGGATATTTTGAAAACTGCAGGAAGCTTTGGGACAAATGTGACCATAGCCGCTTTCAGTACTTGGAATAAGTTGGGTATAAAAAGTCGTAATTTCAAACTGCGAATACGTGCAGAGAGCCAGAATTTGGCTACAAAATATGGCTCAGGCCTTGAAATTGAGATGTTTGGGATATTTTGAAAACTGCAGGGGGGATTGGGACAGATGTGACCAAACGCCGCTTTTAGTACTTGGCATATGTTGGGTATAAAAAGTCGTAATTTCAGAATGCGAATACGTGCAGAGAGCCAGAATTTGGCTCCAAAATATGGCTCAGGCCTCGAAATTGGGATGTTTGGGATATTTTGAAAACTGCAGGAGGGATTGAGACAAATATGACCAAACGCATTGGCATATGTTGGGTATAAAAAAAGTCGTAATTTCAAAATGCGAATACGTGCAGAGAGCCAGAATTTGGCTCCAAAACATTGCTAAGGCCTCGAAATTGGGATATTTAAGATATTTTAAAAACTGCAGGGGAGTTTGTGCAAAATGTGACTCACTGCTGCTTTCAGTACTAGGCATATATTGGGTATAAAAAGTCGTAATTTCAAACTGCGAATACGTGCAGAGAGCCAGAATTTGGCTCCAAAATATGGTTCAGGCCTCGAAATTGGGATATTTGAGATATTTCGAAAACTGCAAGGGAGTTTGTGCAAAATGTGACTCACTGTCACTTTCAGGACTTTGCTTATGTTGGGTATAAAAAGTCATAAATTCAATTAGCGAATACGTGCATAGAGCCAGAATTTGGCTACAAAATATGGCTCAGGCCTAGAAATTGGGATGTTTGGGATATTTTGAAAACTGCAGGGGAGTTTGCGCAAATTGTGACTCACTGCCACTTTCAGTACTTGGCCTATGTTGGATATAAAAAATTGTAATATCAAAATATGAATACGTGCAGAGAGCCAGACGTTGGCTCCAAATTATGACTCAGGCCTCGATATTGGGATGTTTGGGATATTTAGAAAATTGCAGGGAGGATTGGGACAAATGTGACTAAACGCCGCTTTCAGTACTTGGCATATGTTGGGTATAAAAAAGTCGCAATTTCAAACTGCGAATACGTGCAAAGAGCCAGAATTTAGCTCCAAAACATGGCTAAGGCCTCGAAATATGGATATTTGGGATATTTTAAAAACTGCAGGTGAGTTTGTGCAAAATGTGACTCACTGCTGGTTTCAGTACTAGGCATATATTGGGTATAAAAATTCGTAATTTCAAACTGCGAATACGTGCAGAGAGCCAGAATTTGGCTCTAAAATATGGCTCAGGCCTCGAAAATAGGATATTTGGGATATTTCGAAAACTGCAGGGGAGTTTGTGCAAAATGTGACTCTCTGCAACTTTCAGGACTTGGCATATGTTGGGTATAAAAAGTCATAAATTCAATCTGCGAATAAGTGCATAGAGCCAGAATTTGGCTCCAAAATATGCCTCAGTCCTCGAAATTGGGATGTTTGGGATATTTTGAAAACTGCAGGGGTTGGAACAAATTTGACCAAACGCCGCTATCAGAACTTGGCAAATGTTTGGTTTAAAAATTCAAAATTTCAAACAGCGAATACGTGCAGAGAGCCAGGATTTGGCTCCAAAATATGGCTCAGGTATCGAAATTGGGATATTTGGGATATTTTGAAAACTGCAGGGGAGTTTGTGCGAAATGTGACTCACTGCCGCTTTCAAGACTTGGCATATGTTGGGTATAAAATGTCGTAATTTCAAACAGCGAACACGTGCATAGAGCCAGAATTTGGCTCCAAAATATGGCTCAGGCCTCGAAATTGGGATGTTTGGGATATTTTAAAAACTGCAGGGGGGTTTGCGACAAATGTCACCAAACGCCACTATCTGTACTTGGCATATGTTGGGTATAAAAAAGTCGTAATTTCAAACTGTGAATACCTGCAAAGAGCCAGAATTTGGCTCCAAAATATAGCTCAGGCCTCAAAATTGGGATATTTGGGATATTTCGAAAACTGCAGGGGAGTTTGTGAGAAATGTGACTCACTGCCGCTTTCAGGACTTGGCATATGTTGGTTATAAAATGTCGTAATTTCAAACCGCGAATTCGTGCATAGAGCCAAAATTTGCCTCCAAAATATGGCTAAGGCCTCGAAATTGGGATGTTTGGGATATTTTGAAAACTACAGAAGAGTTTGCGCAAAATGTGACTCACTGCCACTTTCAGTACTTGGCATATGTTGGGTATAAAAAGTCGTAATATCAAAATATGAATACGTGCAGAGAGCCAGACGTTGGCTCCAAAATATGGCTCAGCCCTCGATATTGGGATGTTTGGGATATTTTGAAAACTGCAGGGAGGTTTGGGACAAATGTGACAAAACGCCGCTTTCAGTACTTCGCATATGTTGGGTATAAAAAAGTCGTAATTTCAAACTGCGAATACGTGCAGAAAGCCAGAATTTGGCTCCAAATTATGGCTCAGGCCTCGAAATTGGGATATTTCGAAAACTGCAGGGGAGTTTGTGCGAAATGTGACTCACTGCCGTTATCAGGACTTGGCATATGTTGAATACAAAATGTCGTAATTTCAAACCGCGAATACGAGCATAGAGCCAGAATATGGCTTCAAAATATGGCTCAGTCCTCGAAATTGGGATGTTTGGGATATTTTGAAAACTGCAGGGAGGGGGTTTGGGACAAATGTTACCAAACGCCGCTTCCAGTACTTGGCATATGTTGGGTATAAAAAAGTCGTAATTTCAAACTGCGAATACGTGCAGAGAGCCAGAATTTGGCTTCAAAATATGGCTCAGGCCTCGAAATTGGGATATTTCGTAAACTGCAGGGGAGTTTGTGCAAAATGTGACTCACTGCAACTTTCAGTACTTGGTATATGTTGGGTATAAAAATCGGAATATCAAACTGCGAATATGTTTAGAGAGCCAGAATATGGCTCTAAAATATGGCTCAGGCCTCGATATTGGGATGTTTGGGATATTTTGATAACTGCAGGGAGGTTTGGGACAAATATGACCAAACGTCTCTTTCAGTACTTGGCATATGTTAGGTATAAAAAAGTCGTATTTTCAAACTGCGAATACGTGCAGAGAGACAGAATTTGGCTTCAAAATATGGCTCAGGCCTCAAAATTCGGATATTTGGGATATTTTGTAAACTGAAGGGAGGTTTGGGACAAATGTGACCAAACGCCGATTTCAGTACATCGCATATGTTGGGTGTAAATATCGAAATATTAATCTTCGAATACTTGCAGAGAGATAAAATTTGGCGCCAAAATATGGCTCAGGCGTCGAAATTGGGATATTTGGGATATTTCGAAAACTGCAGGGGAGTTTGTGCAAAATGTGACTCACTGCTGCTTTCAGGACTAGGCATATGTTGGGTATAAAAAGTGGTAAATTCAATCTGCGAATACGTGCATAGAGCCAGAATTTGGCTCCAAAATATAGCTCAGGCCGCGAAATTGGGATGTTTGGGATATTTTGAAAACTGCAGGGGGGTTTGTGCAAAATGTGACTCAATGCCGCTCTCAGGTCTTGGCATATGTTGGGTATAAAAACTCGTAATTTCAAACTGCGAATACGTGCATAGAGCAAGAATTTGGCTCCAAAATATGCCTCAGTCCTCGAAATTGGGATGTTTGGGATATTTTAAAAACTGCAGGGGGGTTTGGAACAAATTTGACCAAACGCCGCTATCAGAACTTGGCAAATGTTTGGTTTAAAAATTCAAAATTTCAAACAGCGAATACGTGCAGAGAGCCAGAATTTGGCTCCAAAATATGGCTCAGGTATCGAAATTGGGATATTTGGGATATTTTGAAAACTGCAGGGGAGTTTGTGCGAAATGTGACTCACTGCCGCTTTCAAGACTTGGCATATGATAGGTATCAAATGTCGTAATTTCAAACCGCGAATACGTGCATAGAGCCAGAATTTGGCTCCAAAATTTGGCTCAGACCTCGAAATTGGGATGTTTGCGATATTTTAAAAACTGCATTGGGGGTTTGGGACAAATGTGACCAAACGCCGCTTTCAGTACTTGGCATATGTTGGGCATAAAAAAGTCGTAATTTAAAACTGCGAATACGTGCAGAGAGCCAGAATTTGGCTCCAAAATATGGTTTAGGCCTCGAAATTGGGATGTTTGGGATATTTTGAAAACTGCAGGGGAATTTGTGCAAAATGTGACTCACTGCCGCTTTCAGGACTTGGCATATGTTGGGTATAAAAAATCGTAATTTCTATCTGCGAATACGTGCATAGAGCCAGAATTTGGCTCGAAAATATGGCTCAGGTCTCGAAATTGGGATGTTTGGGATATTTTGAAAACTGCAGGGAGGTTTGGGACAAATGTGATTTAACGCCACTTTCAGTACTTGGCAAATGTTGGGTATAAAAAGTCGTAATTTCAATCTGCGAATCCGTGAAGAGAGCAAATATTTGGTTCCAAAATATGGCTCAGGCCTCTAAATTGGGATGTTTGGGATATTTTGAAAACTGCAGGGGAGTTTGTGCAAAATGTGACTCACTGCCACTTTCAGTACTTGGCATATGTTGGGTATAAAAAGTCGTAGTATCAAACTGTGAATATGTGCAGAGATCCAGACGTTGACTCCAAAATATGGCTCGGACCTCGATATTGGGATGTTTGGGATATTTTGAAAACTGCAGGGAGGTTTGGGAGAAAGGTGACAAAACTCAGCTTCCAGTACTTCGCATATTTTGGGTATAAAAAAGTCGTAATTTCAAACTGCGAATGCGTGTTAGAGCCAAAATTTGGCTCCAAAATATAGCTTAGGCCTCAAAATTAGGATATTTGGGATATTTCGAAAACTACAGGGGAGTTTGTGCAAAATGTGACTCACTGCCGCTTTCAGGACTTGGCATATGTTGGGTATAAAAAGTCGTAATTTCTATCTGCGAATACGTGCATAGAGCCAGAATTTGGCTCGAAAATATGGCTCAGGTCTCGAAATTGGGATGTTTGGGATATTTTGAAAACTGCAGGGAGGTTTGGGACAAATGTGACCAAACGCAGCTTTCAGTACTTGGCATATGTTGGTTATATAAAGTCGAAATTTCAAACTGCGAATACGTGCAGAGAGCCAGAATTTGGCTCCAAAATATTGCTCAGGCCTCGAAATTGATATGTTTTGGATATTTTGAAAACTGCAGGGGGGATTGGGACAAATGTGACCAAACGCTGCTTTCAGTACTTGGCATATGTTGGGTATAAAAAGTCGTAATTTCAAACTGCGAATACGTGCATAGAACCAGAATTTGGCCCCAAAATATGGCTCAGGCCTCGAAATTGGGATGTTTGGGATATTTTGAAAACTGCAGGGAGGTTTGGGACAAATGTGACTCACTACCGCTTTCAGTACTTGGCATATATTGGGTATAAAAAATCGTAATTTCAAACTGCGAATACGTGCAGAGAGCCAGAATTTGGCTCCAAAATGTGAATCAGGTCTTAAAATTGGGATGTTTGGGATATTTTTAAAACTGCAATGAGGTTTGGGACAAATGTGACCAAACGCCACTTTCAGTACTTGGCATATGTTGGGTATAAAAAGTCGTAATTTCAAACCGCGAATATGTGCAGAGAGCCAGAATTTGGCTCCAAAATATGGCTCAGCCCTCAAAATTGGGATATTTGGGATATTTCGAAAACTGCAGGGGAGTTTGTGCGAAATGTGACTCACTGCTGCCTTTAGGGCTTGGCATATATTGGGAAAAAAATGTCGTAATTTCAAACCGCGAATACGTGCATAGAGCCAGAATTTTGCTCCAAAATATGGCTCAGGCCTCGAAATTGGGATGTTTGTGATATTTTGTAAACTGCAGTTGGGGTGTGGGTTTGGGACAAATGTGACCAAACGCTGCTTTCAGTACTTGGCATATGTTGGGCATAAAAAAGTCGTAATTTCGAACTGCGAATACGTGCAGAGAGCCAGAATTTGGCTCCAAAATATTGCTCAGGCCTCGAAATTGGGATATTTGGGATATTTCGAAAACTGCAGGGGAGTTTGTGCGAAATGTGACTCACTGCCGCTATTAGGACTTGGCATATGTTGGGTATAAAATGGCGTAATTTGAAACCGCGAATACGTGCATAGAGCCAGAATTTGGCTCCAAAATATGGCTCAGGCCTCGAAATTGGGATGTTTGGGATATTTTAAAAACTGCAGGGGGGGTTTGGGACAAATGTTACCAAACGCCACATTCAGTACTTGGCATATATTGGGTATAAAATATTCGTAATTTCAAACTGCGAATACGTGTAGAGAGCCAGAGTTTGGCTCCAAAATATGGCTCAGGCCTCGAAATTGGGATGTTTGGGATATTTCGAAAACTGCAGGGGAGTTTGTGCAAAATTTGACTCAATGCCGCTTTCAGGACTAGGCATATGTTGGGTATAAAAAGTGGTAAATTCAATCTGCGAATACGTGCATAGAGCCAGAATTTGGCTCCAAAATATAGCTCAGGCCGCGAAATTGGGATGTTTGGGATATTTTGAAAACTGCAGGGGGGTTTGTGCAAAATGTGACTCAATGCCGCTCTCAGGTCTTGGCATATGTTGGGTATAAAAACTCGTAATTTCAAACTGCGAATCCGTGCATAGAGCAAGAATTTGGCTCCAAAATATGCCTCAGTCCTCGAAATTGGGATGTTTGGGATATTTTGAAAACTGCAGGGGGGTTTGGAACAAATTTGACCAAACGCCGCTATCAGAACTTGGCAAATGTTTGGTTTAAAAATTCAAAATTTCAAACAGCGAATACGTGCAGAGAGCCAGAATTTGGCTCCAAAATATGGCTCAGGTATCGAAATTGGGATATTTGGGATATTTTGAAAACTGCAGGGGAGTTTGTGCGAAATGTGACTCACTGCCGCTTTCAAGACTTGGCATATGATAGGTATCAAATGTCGTAATTTCAAACCGCGAATACGTGCATAGAGCCAGAATTTGGCTCCAAAATTTGGCTCAGACCTCGAAATTGGGATGTTTGCGATATTTTAAAAACTGCATTGGGGGTTTGGGACAAATGTGACCAAACGCCGCTTTCAGTACTTGGCATATGTTGGGCATAAAAAAGTCGTAATTTAAAACTGCGAATACGTGCAGAGAGCCAGAATTTGGCTCCAAAATATGGTTTAGGCCTCGAAATTGGGATGTTTGGGATATTTTGAAAACTGCAGGGGAATTTGTGCAAAATGTGACTCACTGCCGCTTTCAGGACTTGGCATATGTTGGGTATAAAAAATCGTAATTTCTATCTGCGAATACGTGCATAGAGCCAGAATTTGGCTCGAAAATATGGCTCAGGTCTCGAAATTGGGATGTTTGGGATATTTTGAAAACTGCAGGGAGGTTTGGGACAAATGTGATTTAACGCCACTTTCAGTACTTGGCAAATGTTGGGTATAAAAAGTCGTAATTTCAATCTGCGAATCCGTGAAGAGAGCAAATATTTGGTTCCAAAATATGGCTCAGGCCTCTAAATTGGGATGTTTGGGATATTTTAAAAACTGCAGGGGGGTTTGGGACAAATGTTACCAAACGCCACATTCTGTACTTGGCATATATTGGGTATAAAATATTCGTAATTTCAAACTGCGAATACGTGTAGAGAGCCAGAGTTTGGCTCCAAAATATTGCTCAGGCCTCGAAATTGGGATATTTGGGATATTTCGAAAACTGCAGGGGAGTTTGTGCGAAATGTGACTCACTGCCGCTTTTAGGACTTGGCATATGTTGGGTATAAAATGGCGTAATTTGAAACCGCGAATACGTGCATAGAGCCAGAATTTGGCTCCAAAATATGGCTCAGGCCTCGAAATTGGGATGTTTGGGATATTTTGAAAACTGCAGGTGGGGTTTGGGACAAATGTTACCAAACGCCACATTCAGTACTTGGCATATATTGGGTATTAAAAAGTCGTAATTTCAAACTGCGAATACGTGCAGAGAGCCAGAGTTTGGCTCCAAAATATGGCTCAGGCATCGAAATTGGGATGTTTGGGATATTTCGAAAACTGCAGGGGAGTTTGTGCAAAATTTGACTCACTGCCGCTTTCATGACTTGGCATATGTTGGGTATAAAAAGATAATTTTAAACTGCGGATACGTGCATAGTGCTGGAATTTGGCTCAAAAATATTGCTCTGTCCTCGAAATTGGGATGTATGGGATATCTTGAAAACTCCTGGAGGGTTTGGGACCAATATGACCAAACGCAGCTTTTAGAACTTGGCATATGTTGGGTATAAAAAGTCGTAAATTCCAACTGCGAATACGTGCAGAGAGCTTGAATTTGGCTCCAAAATATGGCTCCGGCCTCGAAAGTGGGATGTTTTGGATATTTTGAAAACTGCAGGGGAGTTTGTTCAAAATGTGATTCACTGCCGCTTTCAGTACTTGGCATATTTTGGGTATAAAAAGTCGTAATTTCAATCTGCGAATACGGGCAGAGGGCCAGAATTTGGCTCTAAAATATGGCTCAGGCGTCGAAATTGGGATATTTCGGATATTTCGAAAACTGCAAGGGAGTTTGTGCGAAATGTGACTCTCTGCCGCTTTCAGGACTTCGCATATGTTGGGTAAAAAATGTCGTAATTTCAAACCGCGAATACGTGCATAGAGCCAGAATTTTGCTCCAAAATATGGCTCAGGCCTCAAAATTGGGATGTTTGGGTTATTTTGAAAACTGCAGGGGGGATTGAGACAAATGTGACCAAACGCCGCTTTCAGTACTTGGCATATGTTGGGTATATAAATTCATAAATTCAAACTGCGAATACGTGCAGAGAGCCAGAATTTTGCTCCAAAATATGGCTCATGCCTCGAAAGTGAGGTTTTTTGGGATATTTTGAAAACTGCAGGGAGGTTTGGGACAAATGTGACCAAACGCCACTTTCAGTACTTGGCATATGTTGGGTATAAAAAGTCGTAATTTCAAACTGCGAATACGTGCAGAGAGCCAGAATTTGGCTCCAAAATATGGCTCAGGCCTCAAAATTGTGATATTTGGGATATTTCGAAAACTGCAGGGGAGTTTATGCGAAATGTGACTCACTGCCGCTGTCAGAACTTGGCATATGTTTGGTATAAAACCTCGTAATTTTAAACCGCGAATACGTGCAGAGAGCCAGAATTTGGTTACAAAATATGGCTCAGGACTCGAAATTGGGATGTTTGGGATATTTTGGAAACTGCAGGGGGGGTTTGGGACAAATGTGACCAAACGCCGCTTTCTGTACTTGGTATATGTTGGGTATAAAAAAGTCGTAATTTCAAACTGTGAATACGTGCAGAGAGCCAAAATTTCGCTCCAAAATATGGCTCAGGCCTCGAAATTGGGATGTTTGGTATATTTTGAAAACTGCAGGGGGGATTGAGACAAATGTGACCAAATGCCGCTTTCAGTATTTGGCATATGTTGGGTATAAAAAAGTGGTAATTTCAAACTGCGAATACGTGAAGAGAGCCAGAATTTGACTCCAAAATATGGCTCAGGCCTCAAAATTGGGATATTTATGATATTTCAAAAACTGCTGGGGAGTTTGTGCGAAATGTGACTCACTGCCGCTTTCAGGACTTGCCATATGTTGGGTATAAAATGTCGTAATTTCAAACCGCGAATACATGCATAGAGCCAGAATTTGGCTCCAAAATATTGCTCGGGCCTCGAAATTGGGATGTTTGGGATATTTTGAAAACTGCAGGGGGGGTTTGGGACAAATGTGACCAAATGCCGCTTTCAGTACTTGGCATATGTTGGGCATAAAAAGTCGTATTTCGAACTGCGAATACGTGCAGAGAGCCAGAATTTGGCTCAAAATATTGCTCAGTTATCGAAAATGGGATATTTGGGATATTTCGAAAACTGTAGGGGAGTTTGTGCGAAATGTGACTCACTGCCGCTTTCAGTACTTGGCATATGTTGGGTATAAAAATCGAAATACTAAACTGCGAATACGTGGAGAGAGCCAGAATTTGGCTCCAAAATATGGCTCAGGCGTCGAAATTGTGATATTTGGATATTTCGAAAACTGCAGGGAGTTTGGCAAAATGTGACTCACTGCCGCTTTCAGGAATTGGCATATGTTGGGTATAAAAAGTCGTAATTTAAAACTGCGAATACGTGCAGAGAGCCAGAATTTGGCTCCAAAATATGGTTTAGGCCTCGAAATTGGGATGTTTGGGATATTTTGAAAACTGCAGGGGAATTTGTGCAAAATGTGACTCACTGCCGCTTTCAGGACTTGGCATATGTTGGGTATAAAAAATCGTAATTTCTATCTGCGAATACGTGCATAGAGCCAGAATTTGGCTCGAAAATATGGCTCAGGTCTCGAAATTGGGATGTTTGGGATATTTTGAAAACTGCAGGGAGGTTTGGGACAAATGTGATTTAACGCCACTTTCAGTACTTGGCAAATGTTGGGTATAAAAAGTCGTAATTTCAATCTGCGAATCCGTGAAGAGAGCAAATATTTGGTTCCAAAATATGGCTCAGGCCTCTAAATTGGGATGTTTGGGATATTTTGAAAACTGCAGGGGAGTTTGTGCAAAATGTGACTCACTGCCACTTTCAGTACTTGGCATATGTTGGGTATAAAAAGTCGTAGTATCAAACTGTGAATATGTGCAGAGATCCAGACGTTGACTCCAAAATATGGCTCGGACCTCGATATTGGGATGTTTGGGATATTTTGAAAACTGCAGGGAGGTTTGGGAGAAAGGTGACAAAACTCAGCTTCCAGTACTTCGCATATTTTGGGTATAAAAAAGTCGTAATTTCAAACTGCGAATGCGTGTTAGAGCCAAAATTTGGCTCCAAAATATAGCTTAGGCCTCAAAATTAGGATATTTGGGATATTTCGAAAACTACAGGGGAGTTTGTGCAAAATGTGACTCACTGCCGCTTTCAGGACTTGGCATATGTTGGGTATAAAAAGTCGTAATTTCTATCTGCGAATACGTGCATAGAGCCAGAATTTGGCTCGAAAATATGGCTCAGGTCTCGAAATTGGGATGTTTGGGATATTTTGAAAACTGCAGGGAGGTTTGGGACAAATGTGACCAAACGCAGCTTTCAGTACTTGGCATATGTTGGTTATATAAAGTCGAAATTTCAAACTGCGAATACGTGCAGAGAGCCAGAATTTGGCTCCAAAATATTGCTCAGGCCTCGAAATTGATATGTTTTGGATATTTTGAAAACTGCAGGGGGGATTGGGACAAATGTGACCAAACGCTGCTTTCAGTACTTGGCATATGTTGGGTATAAAAAGTCGTAATTTCAAACTGCGAATACGTGCATAGAACCAGAATTTGGCCCCAAAATATGGCTCAGGCCTCGAAATTGGGATGTTTGGGATATTTTGAAAACTGCAGGGAGGTTTGGGACAAATGTGACTCACTACCGCTTTCAGTACTTGGCATATATTGGGTATAAAAAATCGTAATTTCAAACTGCGAATACGTGCAGAGAGCCAGAATTTGGCTCCAAAATGTGAATCAGGTCTTAAAATTGGGATGTTTGGGATATTTTTAAAACTGCAATGAGGTTTGGGACAAATGTGACCAAACGCCACTTTCAGTACTTGGCATATGTTGGGTATAAAAAGTCGTAATTTCAAACCGCGAATATGTGCAGAGAGCCAGAATTTGGCTCCAAAATATGGCTCAGCCCTCAAAATTGGGATATTTGGGATATTTCGAAAACTGCAGGGGAGTTTGTGCGAAATGTGACTCACTGCTGCCTTTAGGGCTTGGCATATATTGGGAAAAAAATGTCGTAATTTCAAACCGCGAATACGTGCATAGAGCCAGAATTTTGCTCCAAAATATGGCTCAGGCCTCGAAATTGGGATGTTTGTGATATTTTGTAAACTGCAGTTGGGGTGTGGGTTTGGGACAAATGTGACCAAACGCTGCTTTCAGTACTTGGCATATGTTGGGCATAAAAAAGTCGTAATTTCGAACTGCGAATACGTGCAGAGAGCCAGAATTTGGCTCCAAAATATTGCTCAGGCCTCGAAATTGGGATATTTGGGATATTTCGAAAACTGCAGGGGAGTTTGTGCGAAATGTGACTCACTGCCGCTATTAGGACTTGGCATATGTTGGGTATAAAATGGCGTAATTTGAAACCGCGAATACGTGCATAGAGCCAGAATTTGGCTCCAAAATATGGCTCAGGCCTCGAAATTGGGATGTTTGGGATATTTTAAAAACTGCAGGGGGGGTTTGGGACAAATGTTACCAAACGCCACATTCAGTACTTGGCATATATTGGGTATAAAATATTCGTAATTTCAAACTGCGAATACGTGTAGAGAGCCAGAGTTTGGCTCCAAAATATGGCTCAGGCCTCGAAATTGGGATGTTTGGGATATTTCGAAAACTGCAGGGGAGTTTGTGCAAAATTTGACTCAATGCCGCTTTCAGGACTAGGCATATGTTGGGTATAAAAAGTGGTAAATTCAATCTGCGAATACGTGCATAGAGCCAGAATTTGGCTCCAAAATATAGCTCAGGCCGCGAAATTGGGATGTTTGGGATATTTTGAAAACTGCAGGGGGGTTTGTGCAAAATGTGACTCAATGCCGCTCTCAGGTCTTGGCATATGTTGGGTATAAAAACTCGTAATTTCAAACTGCGAATCCGTGCATAGAGCAAGAATTTGGCTCCAAAATATGCCTCAGTCCTCGAAATTGGGATGTTTGGGATATTTTGAAAACTGCAGGGGGGTTTGGAACAAATTTGACCAAACGCCGCTATCAGAACTTGGCAAATGTTTGGTTTAAAAATTCAAAATTTCAAACAGCGAATACGTGCAGAGAGCCAGAATTTGGCTCCAAAATATGGCTCAGGTATCGAAATTGGGATATTTGGGATATTTTGAAAACTGCAGGGGAGTTTGTGCGAAATGTGACTCACTGCCGCTTTCAAGACTTGGCATATGATAGGTATCAAATGTCGTAATTTCAAACCGCGAATACGTGCATAGAGCCAGAATTTGGCTCCAAAATTTGGCTCAGACCTCGAAATTGGGATGTTTGCGATATTTTAAAAACTGCATTGGGGGTTTGGGACAAATGTGACCAAACGCCGCTTTCAGTACTTGGCATATGTTGGGCATAAAAAAGTCGTAATTTAAAACTGCGAATACGTGCAGAGAGCCAGAATTTGGCTCCAAAATATGGTTTAGGCCTCGAAATTGGGATGTTTGGGATATTTTGAAAACTGCAGGGGAATTTGTGCAAAATGTGACTCACTGCCGCTTTCAGGACTTGGCATATGTTGGGTATAAAAAATCGTAATTTCTATCTGCGAATACGTGCATAGAGCCAGAATTTGGCTCGAAAATATGGCTCAGGTCTCGAAATTGGGATGTTTGGGATATTTTGAAAACTGCAGGGAGGTTTGGGACAAATGTGATTTAACGCCACTTTCAGTACTTGGCAAATGTTGGGTATAAAAAGTCGTAATTTCAATCTGCGAATCCGTGAAGAGAGCAAATATTTGGTTCCAAAATATGGCTCAGGCCTCTAAATTGGGATGTTTGGGATATTTTAAAAACTGCAGGGGGGTTTGGGACAAATGTTACCAAACGCCACATTCTGTACTTGGCATATATTGGGTATAAAATATTCGTAATTTCAAACTGCGAATACGTGTAGAGAGCCAGAGTTTGGCTCCAAAATATTGCTCAGGCCTCGAAATTGGGATATTTGGGATATTTCGAAAACTGCAGGGGAGTTTGTGCGAAATGTGACTCACTGCCGCTTTTAGGACTTGGCATATGTTGGGTATAAAATGGCGTAATTTGAAACCGCGAATACGTGCATAGAGCCAGAATTTGGCTCCAAAATATGGCTCAGGCCTCGAAATTGGGATGTTTGGGATATTTTGAAAACTGCAGGTGGGGTTTGGGACAAATGTTACCAAACGCCACATTCAGTACTTGGCATATATTGGGTATTAAAAAGTCGTAATTTCAAACTGCGAATACGTGCAGAGAGCCAGAGTTTGGCTCCAAAATATGGCTCAGGCATCGAAATTGGGATGTTTGGGATATTTCGAAAACTGCAGGGGAGTTTGTGCAAAATTTGACTCACTGCCGCTTTCATGACTTGGCATATGTTGGGTATAAAAAGATAATTTTAAACTGCGGATACGTGCATAGTGCTGGAATTTGGCTCAAAAATATTGCTCTGTCCTCGAAATTGGGATGTATGGGATATCTTGAAAACTCCTGGAGGGTTTGGGACCAATATGACCAAACGCAGCTTTTAGAACTTGGCATATGTTGGGTATAAAAAGTCGTAAATTCCAACTGCGAATACGTGCAGAGAGCTTGAATTTGGCTCCAAAATATGGCTCCGGCCTCGAAAGTGGGATGTTTTGGATATTTTGAAAACTGCAGGGGAGTTTGTTCAAAATGTGATTCACTGCCGCTTTCAGTACTTGGCATATTTTGGGTATAAAAAGTCGTAATTTCAATCTGCGAATACGGGCAGAGGGCCAGAATTTGGCTCTAAAATATGGCTCAGGCGTCGAAATTGGGATATTTCGGATATTTCGAAAACTGCAAGGGAGTTTGTGCGAAATGTGACTCTCTGCCGCTTTCAGGACTTCGCATATGTTGGGTAAAAAATGTCGTAATTTCAAACCGCGAATACGTGCATAGAGCCAGAATTTTGCTCCAAAATATGGCTCAGGCCTCAAAATTGGGATGTTTGGGTTATTTTGAAAACTGCAGGGGGGATTGAGACAAATGTGACCAAACGCCGCTTTCAGTACTTGGCATATGTTGGGTATATAAATTCATAAATTCAAACTGCGAATACGTGCAGAGAGCCAGAATTTTGCTCCAAAATATGGCTCATGCCTCGAAAGTGAGGTTTTTTGGGATATTTTGAAAACTGCAGGGAGGTTTGGGACAAATGTGACCAAACGCCACTTTCAGTACTTGGCATATGTTGGGTATAAAAAGTCGTAATTTCAAACTGCGAATACGTGCAGAGAGCCAGAATTTGGCTCCAAAATATGGCTCAGGCCTCAAAATTGTGATATTTGGGATATTTCGAAAACTGCAGGGGAGTTTGTGCGAAATGTGACTCACTGCCGCTGTCAGAACTTGGCATATGTTTGGTATAAAACCTCGTAATTTTAAACCGCGAATACGTGCAGAGAGCCAGAATTTGGTTACAAAATATGGCTCAGGACTCGAAATTGGGATGTTTGGGATATTTTGGAAACTGCAGGGGGGGTTTGGGACAAATGTGACCAAACGCCGCTTTCTGTACTTGGTATATGTTGGGTATAAAAAAGTCGTAATTTCAAACTGTGAATACGTGCAGAGAGCCAAAATTTCGCTCCAAAATATGGCTCAGGCCTCGAAATTGGGATGTTTGGTATATTTTGAAAACTGCAGGGGGGGATTGAGACAAATGTGACCAAATGCCGCTTTCAGTATTTGGCATATGTTGGGTATAAAAAAGTGGTAATTTCAAACTGCGAATACGTGAAGAGAGCCAGAATTTGACTCCAAAATATGGCTCAGGCCTCAAAATTGGGATATTTATGATATTTCAAAAACTGCTGGGGAGTTTGTGCGAAATGTGACTCACTGCCGCTTTCAGGACTTGCCATATGTTGGGTATAAAATGTCGTAATTTCAAACCGCGAATACATGCATAGAGCCAGAATTTGGCTCCAAAATATTGCTCGGGCCTCGAAATTGGGATGTTTGGGATATTTTGAAAACTGCAGGGGGGGTTTGGGACAAATGTGACCAAATGCCGCTTTCAGTACTTGGCATATGTTGGGCATAAAAAAGTCGTATTTTCGAACTGCGAATACGTGCAGAGAGCCAGAATTTGGCTCGAAAATATTGCTCAGTTATCGAAAATGGGATATTTGGGATATTTCGAAAACTGTAGGGGAGTTTGTGCGAAATGTGACTCACTGCCGCTTTCAGTACTTGGCATATGTTGGGTATAAAAATCGAAATACTAAACTGCGAATACGTGGAGAGAGCCAGAATTTGGCTCCAAAATATGGCTCAGGCGTCGAAATTGTGATATTTTGGATATTTCGAAAACTGCAAGGGAGTTTGTGCAAAATGTGACTCACTGCCGCTTTCAGGAATTGGCATATGTTGGGTATAAAAAGTCGTAATTTCAATCTGCGAATACGTGCATAGATCCAGAATTTGGCTCCAAAATATGGCTCAGGCCTCGAAATTGGGATGTTTGGGATATTTTTAAAACTGCAGGGAGGTTTGGGACAAATGCGACCAAACGCCACTTTCAGTACTTGGCATATGTTGGTATAAAAAGTCGGAATTTCAAACTGCGAATATGTGCAGAGAGCCAGAATTTGGCTCAAAAATATGGCTCAGGCCTCAAAATTGGGATATTTGGGATATTTCGAAAAATGCAGGGGAGTTTGTGCGAAATGTGACTCACTGCCGCTTTCAGGACTTGGCATATGTTGGGTAAAAAATGTCGTAATTTCAAACTGCGAATACGTGCATAGAACCAGAATTTTTCCTCCAAAATATGGCTCAGGCCTCGAAATTGGGATGTTTGGGGTATTATGAAAACTGCAGGTGGGGTTTGGGACAAATGTGACCAAACGCCGCGTTCAGTACTGGGCATATGTTGGGTATATAAATCGTAATATTAAACTGCGAATACGTGGAGAGAGCCAGAATTTGGCTCTATAATATGGCTCAGGCTTTGATATTGGGATATTTGGGATATTTCGAAAACTGCAGGCGAGTTTGTGCAAAATTTGACTTACTGCCGCTTTCAGGACTTGGCATATGTTGGGTATAAAAAGTCGTAATTTCAAACTGCGAATACGTGCATAGAGCCAGAATTTGGCTCAAAAATATTGCTCTGTATTCGAAAATGGGATTTTTGGGATATTTTAAAAATTCCAAGGGGGTTTGGGACCAATATGACCAAACGCCGCTTTCAGAGCTTGGCATATGTTGGGTATAAAAAGTCGTAATTTCAATCTGCGAATACTTGCAGAGAGCCAAAATTTGGCTCCAAAATATTGCTCAGGCCTCGAAATTGGGATATTTGGGATATTTTGAAAACTGCAGGGGAGTTTGTGCAAAATGTGACTCACTGCTGCTTTCAGTACTTGGCATATGTTGGGTATAAAAAGTCGTAATTTCAATCTGCGAATACGTGCATAGCGCCAGAATTTTGCTCCAAAATATGGTTCAGGCCTCGAAATGGGGATGTTTGGGATATTTTGAAAACTGCAGGGGGGGATTGGGACAAATGTGACCGCACGCCGCGTTCAGTACTGGGCATATGTTGGGTATAAAAAAGTCGTAATTTAAAACTGCGAATACATGCAGAGAGATAGAATTTGGCTCCAAAATATGGCTCAGGCCTTGAAATTGGAATATTTTGGATATTTCGACAACTGCAGGGGAGTTTGTGCGAAATGGGACTCACTGCCGCTTTCAAGACTTGGCATATGTTGGGTATAAAATATCGTAATTTCAAACCGCGAATACGTGCATAGAGCCAGAATTTGGCTCCAAAATATGTCTCAGGCCTCGAAATTGGGATGTTTATGATATTTTGAAAACCTGCAGGGAGAGTTTGGAACAAATGTGACCAAACGCCGCTTTCAGTACTTGGGATATGTTTGGTATAAAAAAGTCGTAATTTCAAACTGCGAATACGTGCAGAGAGCCAGAATTTGGCTCCAAAATATGGCTCTGGCCTCAAAATTGGAATATTTGTGATATTTCGAAAACTGCAGGGGAGTTTGTGCGAAATGTGACTCACTGCCGCTTTCAGAACTTGGCATATGTTGGGTATAAAATCTCGTAATTTCAAACCGCGAATACGTGCATAGAGCCAGAATTTGGGTCCAAAATATGGCTCAGGCCTCGAAATTGGGATGTTTGGGATATTTTGAAAACTGCAGGTGGGGTTTGGGACAAATGTGACCAAACGCCGCTTTCTGTACTTGGCATATGTTGGGCATAAAAAAGTCGTAATTTCAAACTGCGAATATGTGTAGAGAGCCAGAGTTTGGCTCAAAAATATGGCTTAGGCCTCAAAATTGGGATATTTGGGATATTTCGAAAACTGCAGGGGAGTTTGTGCGAAATGTGACTCACTGCTGCTTTCAGTACTTAGCATATGTTGGGTATAAAAAGTCGTAATTTCAATCTGCGAATACGTGCATAGAGCCAGAATTTTGCTCGAAAATATGGCTTAGGCCTCGAAATGGGGATGTTTGGGATATTTTGAAAACTGCAGGGGGGGTTTGGGACAAATGTGACCACACGCCGCGTTCAGTACTGGGCATATGTTGGGTATAAAAAATTCGTAATTTCAAACTGCGAATACGTGCAGAGAGCCAGAATTTGGCTCCAAAATATGGCTCAGGCCTCGAAATTGGGATTTTTGGATATATCGAAAACTGCAGGGGAGTTTGTGCGAAATGGGACTCTCTGCCGCTTTCAAGACTTGGCATATGTTGGGTATAAAATGTCGTAATTTCAAACCGTGAATACGTGCATAGAGCCAGAATTTGGCTCCAAAATATGGGTCAGGCCTCGAAATTGGGATGTTTGTGATATTTTGAAAACTGCAGGGAGCGTTTGGGACAAATGTGACCAAACGCCGCTTTCAGTACTTGGTATATGTTGGGTATAAAAAAGTCGTAATTTCAAACTGCGAATACGTGCAGAGAGCCAGAACTTGGCTCGAAAATATGGCTTAGGCCTCGAAATTGGGATGTTTGGGATATTTCGAAAACTTTAGTTTCAAACTTTAAACTTTAAACTTCAAACTTCAAACTTTAAAACTTTAATTTCAAACTGCGAATACGTGCAGTGAGCAAGAATTTGGCTCCAAAATATGGCTCTGGCGTCGAAATTGGGATATTTGGGATATTTTGAAAACTGCAGGGGAGTTTGTGCAAAATGTGACTCACTGCTTCTTTCAGTACTTGGCATATGTTGGGTATAAAAATCGCAATATCAAACTGCGAATACGTGCAGAGAGCCAGAATTTGGCTCCAAATTATGGCTCAGGCCTTGATATTGGGATGTTTAGGATATTTTGAAAACTGCAGGGAGGTTTGGGACAAATGTGATCAAACGCCACTTTCTGTACTTGGCACATGTTGGGTATAAAAAGTCGTAATTTCAAACTGCGAATACGTGCATAGAGCCAGAATTTGGCTCCAAAATTTGGCTTAGGCCTCGAAATAGGGATGTTTGGGATATTTTGAAAATTACAGGGGGGGGGGGGTTTGGGACAAATGTGACCAAATGCCGCGTTCAGTACTTGGCATATGTTGGGTATAAAAAAGTCGTAATTTCAAAATGCGAATACGTGCAGAAAGCCAGCATTTGGCTCCAAAATATTGCTCAGTCATCGAAATTGGGATGTTTGGGATATTTTGAAAACTGCAGGGGGGTTTGGAACAAATTTGACAAAACGCTGCTTTCAGAACTTGGCATATGTTGGGTATAAAAAGTCGTAATTTCAAACTGCGAATACGTGCAGAGAGCTTTAATTTGGCTCCAATGGCTCAAGCCTCGAAAGTGGCATGCTTGGGATATTTTGAAAAATGCAGGGGAGTTTGTGCAAAATGTGACTCACTGCTGCTCTCAGTACTTGGCATATGTTGGGTATAAAAAGTCGTAATTTCAAACTGCGAATACGTGCAGTGAGCAAGAATTTGGCTCCAAAATATGGCTCTGGCGTCGAAATTGGGATATTTGGGATATTTCGAAAACTGCAAGGGAGTTTGTGCAAAACGTGACTCACTGCCTCTTTCAAGACTTGGCATATGTTTGAATAAAGTCGTAATTTCAAACTGCGAATACGTGCAGAGAGCCAGAATTTGGTTCCAAAATATGGCTCAGGCTTCGAAATTGGGATGTTTGAGATATTTTGAAAACTGCAGTGAGATTTTGTGACAAATATGACCAAACGTCGCTTTCAGTACTTGGCATATGTTGGGTATATAAAGTCGTAATTTCAAACTGAGAATATGTGCAGAGAGCCAGAATTTGGCTCCAACATATGGATCAGGCCTCAAAATTGGGATATTTGGGATATTTTGAAAACTGCAGGGGAGTTTGTGTGAAATGTGACTCACTGCCACTTTCAGGACTTGGCATATGTTGCGTATAAAATGTCGTAATTTCAAACCGCGAATACGTGCATAGAGCCAGAATTTGGCTCCATAATATTGCTCAGGCCTCGAAATTGGGATGTTTGGGATATATTGAAAATTGCAAGGAGGTTTGGGACAAATGAAACCAAACGCCACATTCAGTACTTGGCATATATTGGGTGTAAAAAATTCGCAATTTCAAACTGCGAATACCTGCAGAGAGCCAGAATTTGGCGCCAAAATATGGCTCAGGCCTCGAAATTGCGATATTTAGGATATTTCGAAAACTGCAGGGGAGTTTGTGCAAAATGTGACTCACTGCCGCTCTCAGGTCTTGGCATATGTTGGGTATAAAAAGTCGTAATTTCAAACTGGGAATACGTGCATAGAGCCAGAATTTGGCTCTAAAATATGGCTCAGGCCACGAAATTAGGATGTTTGGGATATTTTGAAAACTGCAGGGAGGTTTGGGACAAATGTGATTTAACGCCACTTTCAGTACTTGGCAAATGTTGGGTATAAAAAGTCGTAATTTCAATCTGCGAATACGTGAAGAGAGCACATATTTGGTTCCAAAATATGGCTCAGGCCTCGAAATTGGGATGTTTGGGATATTTTGAAAACTGCAGGGGAGTTTGTGCAAAATGTGACTCACTGCCACTTTCAGTACATGGCATATGTTGGGTATAAAATTCGTAATATCAAACTGTGAATATGTGCAGAGATCCAGACGTTGACTCCAAAATATGGCTCGGACCTCGATATTGGGATGTTTGGGATATTTTGAAAACTGCAGGGAGGTTTGGGAGAAATGTGACAAAACTCAGCTTTCAGTACTTCGCATATTTTGGGTATAAAAAAGTCGTAATTTCAAACTGCGAATGCGTGTTAGAGCCAAAATTTGGCTCCAAAATATAGCTTAGGCCTCAAAATTGGGATATTTGGGATATTTCGAAAACTACAGGGGAGTTTGTGCAAAATGTGACTCACTGCCGCTTTCAGGACTTGGCATATGTTGGGTATAAAAAGTCGTAATTTCTATCTGCGAATACGTGCATAGAGCCAGAATTTGGCTCGAAAATATGGCTCAGGTCTCGAAATTGGGATGTTTGGGATATTTTGAAAACTGCAGGGAGGTTTGGGACAAATGTGACCAAACGCAGCTTTAAGGCATATGTTGGTTATATAAAGTCGAAATTTCAAACTGCGAATACGTGCAGAGAGCCAGAATTTGGCTCCAAAATATTGCTCAGGCCTCGAAATTGATATGTTTTGGATATTTTGAAAACTGCAGGGGGGATTGGGACAAATGTGACCAAACGCTGCTTTCAGTACTTGGCATATGTTGAGTATAAAAGTCGCAATTAAAAACTGCTAATACGTGCAGAGACCCAGAATTTGGCTCCAAATAATGGTTCAGTCCTCAAAATTGGGATATTTGGGATATTTCGAAAACTGCAGGGGAGTTTGTGCAAAATGTGACTCAATGCCGCTTTCAAGACTTGGCATATGTTGGGTATAAAAAGTCGTAATTTCAAACTGCGAATACGTGCATAGAACCAGAATTTTGCTCCAAAATATGGCTCAGGCCTCGAAATTGGGATGTTTGGGATATTTTGAAAACTGCAAGGAGGTTTGGGACAAATGTGACCAAACGCCACTTTCAGTACTTGGCATATGTTTGGTATAAAAAGTCGTAATTTCAAACCGCGAATATGTGCAGAGAGCCAGAATTTGGCTCCAAAATATGGCTCAGGCCTCAAAATTGGGATATTTGGGATATTTTGAAAACTGCAGGGGAGTTTGTGCGAAATGTGACTCACTGCTGCCTTTAGGGCTTGGCACATATTGGGTATAAAAAGTCGTAATTTCAAACTGCGAATACGTGCATAGAACCAGAATTTTGCTCCAAAATATGGCTCAGGCCTCGAAATTGGGATGTTTGGGATATTTTGAAAATTGCAAGGAGGTTTGGGACAAATGTGACCAAACGCCACTTTCAGTACTTGGCATATGTTGGGTAAAAAATGTCGTAATTTCAAACTGCGAATACGTGCATAGAGCCAGAATTTTGCTCCAAAATATGGCTCAGGCCTCGAAATTGGGATGTTTGGGATATTTTAAAAACTGTAGGTGGGGTTTGGGACAAATGTGACCAAACGCTGCGTTCAGTACTGGGCATATGTTGGGTATAAAAATCGTAATATTAAACTGCGAATACGTGGAGAGAGCCAGAATTTGGCTCTATAATATGGCTCAGGCTTTGATATTGGGATATTTGGGATATTTCGAAAACTTCCAGCGAGTTTGTGCAAAATTTGACTTACTGCCGCTTTCAGGACTTGGCATATGTTGGGTATAAAAAGTCGTAATATCAAACTGCGAATACTTGCAGAGAGCCAAAATTTGGCTCAAAAATATTGCTCTCCTCGAAATTGGGATTTTTGGGATATTTTAAAAACTCCAGGGGGGTTTGGGACCAATATGACCAAACGCCGCTTTCAGAACTTGGCATATGTTGGGTATAAAATGTCGTAATTTCAAACAACGAATACGTGCAGAGAGCTTGAATTTGGCTCCAAAATATGGCTCAGGGCTCGAAAGTGGAATGTTTGTGATATTTTGAAAACTGCAGGGGAGTTTGTGCAAAATGTGATTCACTGTCGCTTTCAGTACTTGGCATATGTTGGGTATAAAAATTCGTAATATCAAACTGCGAATACTTGCAGAGAGCCAAAATTTGGCTCCAAAATATTGCTCAGGCCTCGAAATTGGGATATTTGGGATATTTTGAAAACTGCAGGGGAGTTTGTGCAAAATGTGACTCACTGCTGCTTTCAGAACTTGGCATATGTTGGGTATAAAAAGTCGTAATTTCAATCTGCGAATACGTGCATAGAGCCAGAATTTTGCTCGAAAATATGGCTTAGGCCTCGAAATGGGGATGTTTGGGATATTTTGAAAACTGCAGGGGGGTTTGGGACAAATGTGACCACACACCGCGTTCAGTACTGGGCATATGTTGGGTATAAAAAATTCGTAATTTCAAACTGCGAATACGTGCAGAGAGCCTGAATTTGGCTCCAAAATATGGCTCAGGCCTCGAAATTGGGATATTTTGGATATATCGAAAACTGCAGGGGAGTTTGTGCGAAATGGGACTCACTGCCGCTTTCAAGACTTGGCATATGTTGGGTATAAAATGTCGTAATTTCAAACCGTGAATACGTGCATAGAGACAGAATTTGGCTCCAAAATATGGCTCAGGCCTCGAAATTGGGATGTTAGTGATATTTTGAAAACTGCAGGGAGCGTTTGGGACAAATGTGACCAAACGCCGCTTTCAGTACTTGGTATATGTTGGGTATAAAAAAGTCGTAATTTCAAACTGCGAATACGTGCAGAGAGCCAGAATTTGGCTCCAAAATATGGCTCAGGCCTCGAAATTAGGATATTTGGGATATTTCGAAAACTGCAGGGGAGTTTGTGCAAAATGTTACTAACTGCCGCTTTCAGGACTTAGTATATGTTGGGTATAAAAAATTCGTAATTTCAAACTGCGACTACGTGCAGAGAGCCAGAATTTGGCTCCAAATTATGGCTCAGGCCTTGATATTGGGATGTTTAGGATATTTTGAAAACTGCAGGGAGGTTTGGGACAAATGTGATCAAACGCCACTTTCAGTACTTGGCACATGTTGGGTATAAAAAGTCGTAATTTCAAACTGCGAATACGTGCAGAGAGCCAGAATTTGGCTCTAAATTATGGCTCAGGCCTCAAAATAGGGATATTTGGTATATTTCGAAAACTGCAGTGGAGTTTGTGCGAAATGTGACTCACTGCCGCTTTCAGGACTTGGCATATGTTGGGTATAAAATGTCGTAATTTCAAACCACGAATACGTGCATAGAGCCAGAATTTGGCTTTAAAATTTGGCTTAGGCCTCGAATTAGGGATGTTTGGGATATTTTGAAAATTACAGGGGGGGGGGGGTTTGGGACAAATGTGACCAAATGCCGCGTTCAGTACTTGGCATATGTTGGGTATAAAAAAGTCGTAATTTCAAACTGCGAATACGTGCAGAGAGCCAGCATTTGGCTCCAAAATATTGCTCTGGCGTCGAAATTGGGATATTTGGGATATTTTGAAAACTGCAGGGGGGTTTGGGACAAATTTGACAAAACGCTGCTTTCAGAACTTGGCATATGTTGGGTATAAAAAGTCGTAATTTCAAACTGCGAGTACGTGCAGAGAGCTTGAATTTGGCTCCAAAATATGGCTCAAGCCTCGAAAGTGGCATGCTTGGGATATTTTGAAAAATGCAGGGGAGTTTGTGCAAAATGTGACTCACTGCTGCTCTCAGTACTTGGCATATGTTGGGTATAAAAAGTCGTAATTTCAAACTGCGAATACGTGCAGTGAGCAAGAATTTGGCTCCAAAATATGGCTCTGGCGTCGAAATTGGGATATTTGGGATATTTTGAAAACTGCAGGGGAGTTTGTGCAAAATGTGACTCACTGCTGCTTTCAGTACTTGGCATATGTTGGGTATAAAAAGTCGAAATTTCAAACTGCGATTACGTGCAGAGAGCCAGAATTTGGCTCCAAAATATGGCTCAGGTGTCGAAATTTAGATATTTGGGATATTTCGAAAACTGCAAGGGAGTTTGTGCAAAACGTGACTCACTGCCTCTTTCAAGACTTGGCATATGTTTGAATAAAGTCGTAATTTCAAACTGCGAATACGTGCAGAGAGCCAGAATTTGGCTCCAAAATATGGCTCAGGCGTCGAAATTGGGATGTTTGAGATATTTTGAAAATTGCAGTGAGGTTTTGGGACAAATATGACCAAACGTCGCTTTCAGTACTTGGCATATGTTGGGTATATAAATTCGTAATTTCAAACTGAGAATATGTGCAGAGAGCCAGAATTTGGCTCCATAATATTGCTCAGGCCTGGAAATTGGGATGTTTGGGATATTTTGAAAACTGCAGGGGGGGGTTTGGGACAAATGTGACCAAACGCGTCTTTCAATACTTGGCATATATTGGGCATAAAAAAGTCGTTATTTCAAACTGCGAATACGTCCAGAAAGCCAAAATTTGCCTCCCAAATATTGCTCAGGCCTCGAAATTGGGATATTTGGGATATTTTGAAAACTGCAGTGCAGTTTGTGCGAAATGTGACTCACTGCCGCTTTCAGGACACGGCATATGTTGGGTATAAAATCTCGTAATTTCAAACCGCGAATACGTGCATAGAGCCAGAATTTGTCTCCAAAATGTGGCTCAGGCCTCGATATTGTGTTGTTTGGGATATTTTGAAAACTGCAAGGGGGGTTTGGAACAAATGAAACCAAACGCCGCATTCAGTACTTGGCATATGTTGGGTGTAAAAAATTCGCAATTTCAAACTGCGAATACCTGCAGAGAGCCAGAATTTGGCTCCAAAATATGGCTCAGGCCTCGAAATTGCGATATTTAGGATATTTCGAAAACTGCAGGGGAGTTTGTGCAAAATGTGACTCACTGCCGCTCTCAGGTCTTGGCATATGTTGGGTATAAAAAGTCGTAATTTCAAACTGGGAATACGTGCATAGAGCCAGAATTTGGCTCTAAAATATGGCTCAGGCCACGAAATTAGGATGTTTGGGATATTTTGAAAACTGCAGGGAGGTTTGGGACAAATGTGATTTAACGCCACTTTCAGTACTTGGCAAATGTTGGGTATAAAAATTCGTAATTTCAATCTGCGAATACGTGAAGAGAACAAATATTTGGTTCCAAAATATGGCTCAGGCCTCGAAATTGGGATGTTTGGGATATTTTGAAAACTGCAGGGGAGTTTGTGCAAAATGTGACTCACTGCCACTTTCAGTACTTGGCATATGTTGGGTATAAAAATTCGTAATATCAAACTGTGAATATGTGCAGAGATCCAGACGTTGACTCCAAAATATGGCTCGGACCTCGATATTGGGATGTTTGGGATATTTTGAAAACTGCAGGGAGGTTTGGGAGAAATGTGACAAAACTCAGCTTTCAGTACTTCGCATATTTTGGGTATAAAAAAGTCGTAATTTCAAACTGCGAATGCGTGTTAGAGCCAAAATTTGGCTCCAAAATATAGCTTAGGCCTCAAAATTGGGATATTTGGGATATTTCGAAAACTACAGGGGAGTTTGTGCAAAATGTGACTCACTGCCGCTTTCAGGACTTGGCATATGTTGGGTATAAAAAGTCGTAATTTCTATCTGCGAATACGTGCATAGAGCCAGAATTTGGCTCGAAAATATGGCTCAGGTCTCGAAATTGGGATGTTTGGGATATTTTGAAAACTGCAGGGAGGTTTGTGACAAATGAGACCAAACGCAGCTTTCAGTACTTGGCATATGTTGGTTATATAAAGTCGAAATTTGAAACTGCGAATACGTGCAGAGAGCCAGAATTTGGCTCCAAAATATTGCTCAGGCCTCGAAATTGATATGTTTTGGATATTTTGAAAACTGCAGGGGGGATTGGGACAAATGTGACCAAACGCTGCTTTCAGTACTTGGCATATGTTGAGTATAAAAGTCGCAATTAAAAACTGCTAATACGTGCAGAGACCAAGAATTTGGCTCCAAATAATGGTTCAGGCCTCGAAATTGGGATATTTGGGATATTTTGAAAACTTCAGGGGGGGGTTTGGGACAAATGTGACCAAACGCCTCTTTCAATACTTGGCATATATTGGGCATAAAAAAGTCGTTATTTCAAACTGCGAATACGTCCAGAAAGCCAAAATTTGCCTCCCAAATATTGCTCAGGCCTCGAAATTGGGATATTTGGGATATTTTGAAAACTGCAGTGCAGTTTGTGCGAAATGTGACTCACTGCCGCTTTCAGGACACGGCATATGTTGGGTATAAAATCTCGTAATTTCAAACCGCGAATACGTGCATAGAGCCAGAATTTGTCTCCAAAATGTGGCTCAGGCCTCGATATTGTGTTGTTTGGGATATTTTGAAAACTGCAAGGGGGGTTTGGAACAAATGAAACCAAACGCCGCATTCAGTACTTGGCATATGTTGGGTGTAAAAAATTCGCAATTTCAAACTGCGAATACCTGCAGAGAGCCAGAATTTGGCTCCAAAATATGGCTCAGGCCTCGAAATTGCGATATTTAGGATATTTCGAAAACTGCAGGGGAGTTTGTGCAAAATGTGACTCACTGCCGCTCTCAGGTCTTGGCATATGTTGGGTATAAAAAGTCGTAATTTCAAACTGGGAATACGTGCATAGAGCCAGAATTTGGCTCTAAAATATGGCTCAGGCCACGAAATTAGGATGTTTGGGATATTTTGAAAACTGCAGGGAGGTTTGGGACAAATGTGATTTAACGCCACTTTCAGTACTTGGCAAATGTTGGGTATAAAAATTCGTAATTTCAATCTGCGAATACGTGAAGAGAACAAATATTTGGTTCCAAAATATGGCTCAGGCCTCGAAATTGGGATGTTTGGGATATTTTGAAAACTGCAGGGGAGTTTGTGCAAAATGTGACTCACTGCCACTTTCAGTACTTGGCATATGTTGGGTATAAAAATTCGTAATATCAAACTGTGAATATGTGCAGAGATCCAGACGTTGACTCCAAAATATGGCTCGGACCTCGATATTGGGATGTTTGGGATATTTTGAAAACTGCAGGGAGGTTTGGGAGAAATGTGACAAAACTCAGCTTTCAGTACTTCGCATATTTTGGGTATAAAAAAGTCGTAATTTCAAACTGCGAATGCGTGTTAGAGCCAAAATTTGGCTCCAAAATATAGCTTAGGCCTCAAAATTGGGATATTTGGGATATTTCGAAAACTACAGGGGAGTTTGTGCAAAATGTGACTCACTGCCGCTTTCAGGACTTGGCATATGTTGGGTATAAAAAGTCGTAATTTCTATCTGCGAATACGTGCATAGAGCCAGAATTTGGCTCGAAAATATGGCTCAGGTCTCGAAATTGGGATGTTTGGGATATTTTGAAAACTGCAGGGAGGTTTGTGACAAATGAGACCAAACGCAGCTTTCAGTACTTGGCATATGTTGGTTATATAAAGTCGAAATTTGAAACTGCGAATACGTGCAGAGAGCCAGAATTTGGCTCCAAAATATTGCTCAGGCCTCGAAATTGATATGTTTTGGATATTTTGAAAACTGCAGGGGGGATTGGGACAAATGTGACCAAACGCTGCTTTCAGTACTTGGCATATGTTGAGTATAAAAGTCGCAATTAAAAACTGCTAATACGTGCAGAGACCAAGAATTTGGCTCCAAATAATGGTTCAGGCCTCGAAATTGGGATATTTGGGATATTTCGAAAACTGCAGGGGAGTTTGTGCAAAATGTGACTCAATGCCGCTTTCAAGACTTGGCATATGTTGGGTATAAAAAGTCGTAATTTCAAAATGCGAATACGTGCATAGAACCAGAATTTGGCTCCCAAATATGGCTCAGGCCTCGAAATTGGGATGTTTGGGATATTTTGAAAACTGTAGGTGGGGTTTGGGACAAATGTGACCAAACGCTGCGTTCAGTACTGGGCATATGTTGGGTATAAAAATCGTAATATTAAACTGCGAATACGTGGAGAGAGCCAGAATTTGGCTCTATAATATGGCTCAGGCTTTGATATTGGGATATTTGGGATATTTCGAAAACTTCCAGCGAGTTTGTGCAAAATTTGACTTACTGCCGCTTTCAGGACTTGGCATATGTTGGGTATAAAAAGTCGTAATATCAAACTGCGAATACTTGCAGAGAGCCAAAATTTGGCTCAAAAATATTGCTCTCCTCGAAATTGGGATTTTTGGGATATTTTAAAAACTCCAGGGGGGTTTGGGACCAATATGACCAAACGCCGCTTTCAGAACTTGGCATATGTTGGGTATAAAAAGTCGTAATTTCAAACAACGAATACGTGCAGAGAGCTTGAATTTGGCTCCAAAATATGGCTCAGGGCTCGAAAGTGGAATGTTTGTGATATTTTGAAAACTGCAGGGGAGTTTGTGCAAAATGTGATTCACTGTCGCTTTCAGTACTTGGCATATGTTGGGTATAAAAATTCGTAATATCAAACTGCGAATACTTGCAGAGAGCCAAAATTTGGCTCCAAAATATTGCTCAGGCCTCGAAATAGGGATATTTGGGATATTTTGAAAACTGCAGGGGAGTTTGTGCAAAATGTGACTCACTGCTGCTTTCAGAACTTGGCATATGTTGGGTATAAAAAGTCGTAATTTCAATCTGCGAATACGTGCATAGAGCCAGAATTTTGCTCGAAAATATGGCTTAGGCCTCGAAATGGGGATGTTTGGGATATTTTGAAAACTGCAGGGGGGGTTTGGGACAAATGTGACCACACGCCGCGTTCAGTACTGGGCATATGTTGGGTATAAAAAATTCGTAATTTCAAACTGCGAATACGTGCAGAGAGCCAGAATTTGGCTCCAAAATATGGCTCAGGCCTCGAAATTGGGATATTTTGGATATATCGAAAACTGCAGGGGAGTTTGTGCGAAATGGGACTCACTGCCGCTTTCAAGACTTGGCATATGTTGGGTATAAAATGTCGTAATTTCAAACCGTGAATACGTGCATAGAGCCAGAATTTGGCTCCAAAATATGGCTCAGGCCTCGAAATTGGGATGTTTGTGATATTTTGAAAACTGCAGGGAGCGTTTGGGACAAATGTGACCAAACGCCGCTTTCAGGACTTAGTATATGTTGGGTATAAAAAATTCGTAATTTCAAACTGCGACTACGTGCAGAGAGCCAGAATTTGGCTCCAAATTATGGCTCAGGCCTTGATATTGGGATGTTTAGGATATTTTGAAAACTGCAGGGAGGTTTGGGACAAATGTGATCAAACGCCACTTTCAGTACTTGGCACATGTTGGGTATAAAAAGTCGTAATTTCAAACTGCGAATACGTGCAGAGAGCCAGAATTTGGCTCTAAATTATGGCTCAGGCCTCAAAATAGGGATATTTGGTATATTTCGAAAACTGCAGTGGAGTTTGTGCGAAATGTGACTCACTGCCGCTTTCAGGACTTGGCATATGTTGGGTATAAAATGTCGTAATTTCAAACCACGAATACGTGCATAGAGCCAGAATTTGGCTTTAAAATTTGGCTTAGGCCTCGAAATAGGGATGTTTGGGATATTTTGAAAATTACAGGGGGGGGGGGTTTGGGACAAATATGACCAAATGCCGCGTTCAGTACTTGGCATATGTTGGGTATAAAAAAGTCGTAATTTCAAACTGCGAATACGTGCAGAGAGCCAGCATTTGGCTCCAAAATATTGCTCTGGCGTCGAAATTGGGATATTTGGGATATTTTGAAAACTGCAGGGGGGTTTGGGACAAATTTGACAAAACGCTGCTTTCAGAACTTGGCATATGTTGGGTATAAAAAGTCGTAATTTCAAACTGCGAGTATGTGCAGAGAGCTTGAATTTGGCTCCAAAATATGGCTCAAGCCTCGAAAGTGGCATGCTTGGGATATTTTGAAAAATGCAGGGGAGTTTGTGCAAAATGTGACTCACTGCTGCTCTCAGTACTTGGCATATGTTGGGTATAAAAAGTCGTAATTTCAAACTGCGAATACGTGCAGTGAGCAAGAATTTGGCTCCAAAATATGGCTCTGGCGTCGAAATTGGGATATTTGGGATATTTTGAAAACTGCAGGGGAGTTTGTGCTAAATGTGACTCACTGCTGCTTTCAGTACTTGGCATATGTTGGGTATAAAAAGTCGAAATTTCAAACTGCGATTACGTGCAGAGAGCCAGAATTTGGCTCCAAAATATGGCTCAGGTGTCGAAATTTAGATATTTGGGATATTTCGAAAACTGCAAGGGAGTTTGTGCAAAACGTGACTCACTGCCTCTTTCAAGACTTGGCATATGTTTGAATAAAAATTTCAAACTGCGAATACGTGCAGAGAGCCAGAATTTGGCTCCAAAATATGGCTCAGGCGTCGAAATTGGGATGTTTGAGATATTTTGAAAACTGCAGTGAGGTTTTGGGACAAATATGACCAAACGTCGCTTTCAGTACTTGGCATATGTTGGGTATATAAATTCGTAATTTCAAACTGAGAATATGTGCAGAGAGCCAGAATTTGGCTCCATAATATTGCTCAGGCCTCGAAATTGGGATGTTTGGGATATTTTGAAAACTGCAGGGGGGGGTTTGGGACAAATGTGACCAAACGCCTCTTTCAATACTTGGCATATATTGGGCATAAAAAAGTCGTTATTTCAAACTGCGAATACGTCCAGAAAGCCAAAATTTGCCTCCCAAATATTGCTCAGGCCTCGAAATTGGGATATTTGGGATATTTTGAAAACTGCAGTGCAATTTGTGCGAAATGTGACTCACTGCCGCTTTCAGGACACGGCATATGTTGGGTATAAAATCTCGTAATTTCAAACCGCGAATACGTGCATAGAGCCAGAATTTGTCTCCAAAATGTGGCTCAGGCCTCGATATTGTGTTGTTTGGGATATTTTGAAAACTGCAAGGGGGGTTTGGAACAAATGAAACCAAACGCCGCATTCAGTACTTGGCATATGTTGGGTGTAAAAAATTCGCAATTTCAAACTGCGAATACCTGCAGAGAGCCAGAATTTGGCTCCAAAATATGGCTCAGGCCTCGAAATTGCGATATTTAGGATATTTCGAAAACTGCAGGGGAGTTTGGGCAAAATGTGACTCACTGCCGCTCTCAGGTCTTGGCATATGTTGGGTATAAAAAGTCGTAATTTCAAACTGGGAATACGTGCATAGAGCCAGAATTTGGCTCTAAAATATGGCTCATGCCACGAAATTAGGATGTTTGGGATATTTTGAAAACTGCAGGGAGGTTTGGGACAAATGTGATTTAACGCCACTTTCAGTACTTGGCAAATGTTGGGAATAAAAATTCGTAATTTCAATCTGCGAATACGTGAAGAGAACAAATATTTGGTTCCAAAATATGGCTCAGGCCTCGAAATTGGGATGTTTGGGATATTTTGAAAACTGCAGGGGAGTTTGTGCAAAATGTGACTCACTGCCACTTTCAGTACTTGGCATATGTTGGGTATAAAAATTCGTAATATCAAACTGTGAATATGTGCAGAGTTCCAGACGTTGACTCCAAAATATGGCTCGGACCTCGATATTGGGATGTTTGGGATATTTTGAAAACTGCAGGGAGGTTTGGGAGAAATGTGACAAAACTCAGCTTTCAGTACTTCGCATATTTTGGGTATAAAAAAGTCGTAATTTCAAACTGCGAATGCGTGTTAGAGCCAAAATTTGGCTCCAAAATATAGCTTAGGCCTCAAAATTGGGATATTTGGGATATTTCGAAAACTACAGGGGAGTTTGTGCAAAATGTGACTCACTGCCGCTTTCAGGACTTGGCATATGTTGGGTATAAAAAGTCGTAATTTCTATCTGCGAATACGTGCATAGAGCCAGAATTTGGCTCGAAAATATGGCTCAGGTCTCGAAATTGGGATGTTTGGGATATTTTGAAAACTGCAGGGAGGTTTGGGACAAATGAGACCAAACGCAGCTTTCAGTACTTGGCATATGTTGGTTATATAAAGTCGAAATTTGAAACTGCGAATACGTGCAGAGAGCCAGAATTTGGCTCCAAAATATTGCTCAGGCCTCGAAATTGATATGTTTTGGATATTTTGAAAACTGCAGGGGGGATTGGGACAAATGTGACCAAACGCTGCTTTCAGTACTTGGCATATGTTGAGTATAAAAGTCGCAATTAAAAACTGCTAATACGTGCAGAGACCAAGAATTTGGCTCCAAATAATGGTTCAGGCCTCGAAATTGGGATATTTGGGATATTTCGAAAACTGCAGGGGAGTTTGTGCAAAATGTGACTCAATGCCGCTTTCAAGACTTGGCATATGTTGGGTATAAAAAGTCGTAATTTCAAAATGCGAATACGTGCATAGAACCAGAATTTGGCTCCCAAATATGGCTCAGGCCTCGAAATTGGGATGTTTGGGATATTTTGAAAACTGCAGGGAGGTTTGGGACAAATGTGACCAAACGCCACTTTCAGTACTTGGCATATGTTGGGTATAAAAAGTCGTAATTTCAAACTGCGAATATGTGCAGAGAGCCAGAATTTGGCTCCAAAATATGGCTCAGGCCTCAAAATTGGGATATTTGGGATATTTCGAAAACTGCAGGGGAGTTTGTGCGAAATGTGACTCACTGCTGCCTTTAGGGCTTGGCACATATTGGGTAAAAAATGTCGTAATTTCAAACCGCGAATACGTGCATAGAGCCAGAATTTTGCTCCAAAATATGGCTCAGGCCTTGAAATTGGGATGTTTGGGATATTTTGTAAACTGCAGTTGGGGTGGGGGTTTGGGACAAATGTGACCAAACGCTGCTTTCAGTACTTGGCATATGTTGGGCATAAAAAAGTCGTAATTTCAAACTGCGAATACGTGCAGAGAGCCAGAATTTGGCTCCAAAATATTGCTCAGTCCTCGAAATTGGGATATTTGGGATATTTCGAAAACTGCAGGGGAGTTTGGGCGAAATGTGACTCACTGCCGCTTTTAGGACTTGGCATATGTTGGGTATAAAATGGCGTAATTTCAAACCGCGAATACGTGCATAGAGCAAGAATTTGGCTCCAAAATATGGCTCAGGACTCGAAATTGGGATGTTTGGGATATTTTGAAAACTGCAGGGGGGGTTTGGGACAAATGTTACCAAACGCCACATTCAGTACTTGGCATTAATTGGGTATAAAAAAGTCGTAATTTCAAACTGCGAATACGTGCAGAGAGCTTGAATTTGGCTCCATAATATGGCTCTGGCCGCGAAATTGGGATGTTTGGGATATTTTGAAAACTGCAGGGGGGTTTGCGCAAAATGTGTCTCAATGCCGCTCTCAGGTCTTGGCATATGTTGGGTATAAAAACTCGTAATTTCAAACTGCGAATACGTGCATAGAACAAGAATTTGGCTCCCAAATATGGCTCAGGCCTCGAAATTGGGATGTTTGGGATATTTTGAAAACTGCAGGGAGGTTTGGGACAAATGTGACCAAACGCCACTTTCAGTACTTGGCATATGTTGGGTATAAAAAGTCGTAATTTCAAACTGCGAATATGTGCAGAGAGCCAGAATTTGGCTCCAAAATATGGCTCAGGCCTCAAAATTGGGATATTTGGGATATTTCGAAAACTGCAGGGGAGTTTGTGCGAAATGTGACTCACTGCTGCCTTTAGGGCTTGGCACATATTGGGTAAAAAATGTCGTAATTTCAAACCGCGAATACGTGCATAGAGCCAGAATTTTGCTCCAAAATATGGCTCAGGCCTTGAAATTGGGATGTTTGGGATATTTTGTAAACTGCAGTTGGGGTGGGGGTTTGGGACAAATGTGACCAAACGCTGCTTTCAGTACTTGGCATATGTTGGGCATAAAAAAGTCGTAATTTCAAACTGCGAATACGTGCAGAGAGCCAGAATTTGGCTCCAAAATATTGCTCAGTCCTCGAAATTGGGATATTTGGGATATTTCGAAAACTGCAGGGGAGTTTGGGCGAAATGTGACTCACTGCCGCTTTTAGGACTTGGCATATGTTGGGTATAAAATGGCGTAATTTCAAACCGCGAATACGTGCATAGAGCAAGAATTTGGCTCCAAAATATGGCTCAGGACTCGAAATTGGGATGTTTGGGATATTTTGAAAACTGCAGGGGGGGTTTGGGACAAATGTTACCAAACGCCACATTCAGTACTTGGCATTAATTGGGTATAAAAAAGTCGTAATTTCAAACTGCGAATACGTGCAGAGAGCTTGAATTTGGCTCCATAATATGGCTCTGGCCGCGAAATTGGGATGTTTGGGATATTTTGAAAACTGCAGGGGGGTTTGCGCAAAATGTGTCTCAATGCCGCTCTCAGGTCTTGGCATATGTTGGGTATAAAAACTCGTAATTTCAAACTGCGAATACGTGCATAGAGCCAGAATTTGGCTCCAAAATATGCCTCAGTCCTCGAAATTGGGATGTTTGGGATATCTTGAAAACTCCTGGGGGGTTTGGGACAAATATGACCAAACGCCGCTTCCAGAACTTGGCAAATGTTTGGTTTAAAAATTCGTAATTTCAAAGTGCGAATACGTGCAGAGAGCCAGAATTTGGCTCCAAAATATGGCTCAGGCCTCGAAATTGGGATGTTTGGGATATTTTGAAAACTGCAGGGGGGTTTGGGACAAATGTGACCAAACAACGTTTTCATACTTGGCATATGTTGGGTATAAAAAGTCGAAATTTCAAACAGCGAATACGTGCAAAGAGCCAGAATTTGGCTCCAAAATATGGCTCAGGCCTCGAAATTGGGATATTTGGGATATTTTGAAAACTGAATGGGAGTTTGTGCAAAATGTGACTAACTACCGCTTTCATTACATGGCATATATTGGGTATAAAAAATCGTAATTTCAAACTGCAAATACGTGCAGAGAGCTAGAATTTGGCTCCAAAATGTAAATCAGGCCTTAAAATTGGGATGTTTGGGATATTTTGAAAACTGCAGGGGGGATTGCATAAAATGTTACCAAACGCCGCTTTCAGGACTTAGCATATGTTGGGTATAAAAAAGTCGCAATTTTTAACTGCGAATACGTGCAGAGAGCCAGAATTGTGCTCCAGAATATGCCTTATGCCTCGAAATGGGATGTTTGGGATATTTTGAAAACTGCAGGGGAGTTTGTGCGAAATGTGACTCGCTGCCGCTTTCAAGACTTGGCATATGATGGGTATAAAAATCGTAATATCAAACTTCGAATACTTGCAGAGAGCGAAAACTTGGTTCCAAAATAAGACACAGGCCTCGAAATTGGGATATTGGGGATATTTTGAAAACTGCAGGGGAGTTTGTGCAAAATGTGACTCACTGCCGCTTTCAGGACTTGGAATATGTTGGGTATAAAAAATCGTAATTTCTATCTGCGAATACGTGCATAGAGCCAGAATTTGGCTCGAAAATATGGCTCAGGTCTCAAAATTGGGATGTTTGGGATATTTTGAAAACTGCAGGGAGGTTTGGGACAAATGTGATTTAACGGCACTTTCAGTACTTGGCATATGTTGGGTATAAAAAGTCGTAATTTCAATCTGCGAATACGTGCAGAGAGCAAATATTTGGTTCCAAAATATGGCTCAGGCCTCGAAATTGGGATGTTTGGGATATTTTGAAAACTGCAGGGGAGTTTGTGCAAAATGTGACTCACTGCCACTTTCAGTACTTGGCATATGTGGGGTATAAAAAGTCGTAATATCAAACTGTGAATATGTGCAGAGATCCAGACGTTGACTCCAAAATATGGCTCGGACCTCGATATTGGGATGTTTGGGATATTTTGAAAACTGCAGGGAGGTTTGGGAGAAATGTGACAAAACGCAGCTTTCAGTACTTCGCATATTTTGGGTATAAAAAAGTCGTAATTTCAAACTGCGAATACGTGGTGAGAGCCAAAATTTGGCTCCAAAATATGGCTCAGGCCTCAAAATTGGGATATTTGGGATATTTCGAAAACTGCAGGGGAGTTTGTGCGAAATGTGACTCACTGCTGCCTTTAGGGCTTGGCATATGTTGGGTAAAAAATGTCGTAATTTCAAACCGCGAATACGTGCATAGAGCCAGAATTTTGCTCCAAAATATGGCTCAGGCCTCGAAATTGGGATGTTTGGGATATTTTGTAAACTGCAGGGTGGGTGGGGGTTTGGGACAAATGTGACCAAACGCTGCTTTCAGTACTTGGCATATGTTGGGCATAAAAAATTCGTAATTTCAAACTGCGAATACGTGCAGAGAGCCAGAATTTGGCTCCAAAATATTGCTCAGGCCTCGAAATTGGGATATTTGGGATATTTCGAAAACTGCAGGGGAGTTTGTGCGAAATGTGATTCACTGCCGCTTTTAGGACTTGGCATATGTTGGGTATAAATGGCGTAATTTCAAACCGCGAATACGTGCATAGAGCAGGTAATTTGGCTCCAAAATATGGCTCAGGCCTAGAAATTGAGATGTTTGGGATATTTTGAAAACTGAAGGGGGGGTTTGGGACAAATGTTACCAAACGCCACATTCAGTACTTGGCATATATTGGGTATTAAAAAGTCGTAATTTCAAACTGCGAATACGTGCAGAGCCAGAATTTGGCTCAAAAATATTGCTCAGTCCTCGAAAATGGGATATTTGGGATATTTCGAAAACTGTAGGGGAGTTTGTGCAAAATGTGACTCACTGCCGCTTTCAGTACTTGGCATATGTTGGGTATAAAAATCGTAATACTAAACTACGAATACGTAGAGAGAGCCAGAATTTGGCTCCAAAATATGGCTCAGGCGTCGAAATTGTGATATTTTGGATATTTCGAAAACTGCAAGGGAGTTTGTGCAAAATGTGACTCACTGCCGCTTTCAGGAATTGGCATATGTTGGGTATAAAAAGTCGTAATTTCAATCTGCGAATACGTGCATAGAGCCAGAATTTGGCTCCAAAATATGGCTCAGGCCTCGAAATTGGGATGTTTAGGATATTTTGAAAACTGCAGGGAGGTTTGACACAAATGCGACCAAACGCCACTTTCAGTACTTGGCATATGTTGGGTATAAAAAGTCGTAATTTCAAACTGCGAATATGTGCAGAGAGCCAGAATTTGGCTCAAAAATATGGCTCAGGCCTCAAAATTGGGATATTTGGGATATTTCGAAAAATGCAGGGGAGTTTGTGCGAAATGTGACTCACTGCCGCTTTCAGGACTTGGCATATGTTGGGTAAAAAATGTCGTAATTTCAAACTGCGAATACGTGCATAGAACCAGAATTTTGCTCCAAAATATGGCTCAGGCCTCGAAATTGGGATGTTTGGGATATTATGAAAACTGCAGGTGGGGTTTGGGACAAATGTGACCAAACGCCGCGTTCAGTACTGGACATATGTTGGGTATAAAAATCGAAATATTAAACTGCGAATACGTGGAGAGAGCCAGAATTTGGCTCTATGATATGGCTCAGGCTTTGATATTGGGATATTTGGGATATTTCGAAAACTGCAGGCGAGTTTGTGCAAAATTTGACTTTCTGCCGCTTTCAGGACTTGGCATATGTTGGGTATAAAAATTCGTAATTTCAAACTGCGAATACGTGCATAGAGCCAGAATTTGGCTCAAAAATATTGCTCTGTCTTCGAAATTGGGATTTTTGGGATATTTTAAAAACTCCAAGGGGGTTTGGGACCAATATGACCAAACGCCGCTTTCAGAGCTTGGCATATGTTGGGTATAAAAAGTCGTAATTTCAAACAGCGAATGCGTGCAGAAAGCTTGAATTTGGCTCCAAAATATGGCTCAGGTCTCGAAAGTGGGATGTTTGGGATATTTTGAAAACTGCAGGGGAGTTTGTGCAAAATGTGACTCACTGCCGCTTTCAGTACTTGGCATATGTTGGGTATAAAAAGTCGTAAATTCAATCTGCGAATACGTGCATAGAGCCAGAATTTTGCTCCAAAATATGGTTCAGGCCTCGAAATGGGGATGTTTGGGATATTTTGAAAACTGCAGGGGGGGGTTTGGGACAAATGTGACCACACGCCGCGTTCAGTACTGGGCATATGTTGGGTATAAAAAAGTCGTAATTTCAAACTGTGAATACGTGCAGAGAGCCAGAATTTGGCTCCAAAATATGGCTCAGGCCTCAAAATTGGAATATTTGGGATATTTCGAAAACTGCAGGCGAGTTTGTGCAAAATTTGACTTTCTGCCGCTTTCAGGACTTGGCATATGTTGGGTAAAAAATGTCGTAATTTCAAACTGCGAATACGTGCATAGAACCAGAATTTTGCTCCAAAATATGGCTCAGGCCTCGAAATTGGGATGTTTGGGATATTATGAAAACTGCAGGTGGGGTTTGGGACAAATGTGACCAAACGCCGCGTTCAGTACTGGACATATGTTGGGTATAAAAATCGAAATATTAAACTGCGAATACGTGGAGAGAGCCAGAATTTGGCTCTATGATATGGCTCAGGCTTTGATATTGGGATATTTGGGATATTTCGAAAACTGCAGGCGAGTTTGTGCAAAATTTGACTTTCTGCCGCTTTCAGGACTTGGCATATGTTGGGTATAAAAATTCGTAATTTCAAACTGCGAATACGTGCATAGAGCCAGAATTTGGCTCAAAAATATTGCTCTGTCTTCGAAATTGGGATTTTTGGGATATTTTAAAAACTCCAAGGGGGTTTGGGACCAATATGACCAAACGCCGCTTTCAGAGCTTGGCATATGTTGGGTATAAAAAGTCGTAATTTCAAACAGCGAATGCGTGCAGAAAGCTTGAATTTGGCTCCAAAATATGGCTCAGGTCTCGAAAGTGGGATGTTTGGGATATTTTGAAAACTGCAGGGGAGTTTGTGCAAAATGTGACTCACTGCCGCTTTCAGTACTTGGCATATGTTGGGTATAAAAAGTCGTAAATTCAATCTGCGAATACGTGCATAGAGCCAGAATTTTGCTCCAAAATATGGTTCAGGCCTCGAAATGGGGATGTTTGGGATATTTTGAAAACTGCAGGGGGGGTTTGGGACAAATGTGACCACACGCCGTGTTCAGTACTGGGCATATGTTGGGTATAAAAAAGTCGTAATTTCAAACTGCGAATACGTGCAGAGAGCCAGAATTTGGCTCCAAAATATGGCTCAGGCCTCAAAATTGGAATATTTGGGATATTTCGAAAACTGCAGGCGAGTTTGTGCAAAATTTGACTTTCTGCCGCTTTCAGGACTTGGCATATGTTGGGTATAAAAATTCGAAATTTCAAACTGCGAATACGTGCATAGAGCCAGAATTTGGCTCAAAAATATTGCTCTGTCTTCGAAATTGGGATTTTTGGGATATTTTAAAAACTCCAAGGGGGTTTGGGACCAATATGACCAAACGCCGCTTTCAGAGCTTGGCATATGTTGGGTATAAAAAGTCGTAATTTCAAACCGCGAATGCGTACAGAAAGCTTGAATTTGGCTCCAAAATATGGCTCAGGTCTCGAAAGTGGGATGTTTGGGATATTTTGAAAACTGCAGGGGAGTTTGTGCAAAATGTGACTCACTGCCGCTTTCAGTACTTGGCATATGTTGGGTATAAAAAGTCGTAATATCAAACTGCGAATACTTGCAGAGAGCCAAAATTTGGCTCCAAAATATTACTCAGGCCTCGAAATTGGGATATTTGGGATATTTTGAAAACTGCAGGGGAGTTTGTGCAAAATGTGACTCACTGCTGCTTTCAGTACTTGGCATATGTTGGGTATAAAAAGTCGTAAATTCAATCTGCGAATACGTGCATAGAGCCAGAATTTTGCTCCAAAATATGGTTCAGGCCTCGAAATGGGGATGTTTGGGATATTTTGAAAACTGCAGGGGGGGTTTGGGACAAATGTGACCACACGCCGCGTTCAGTACTGGGCATATGTTGGGTATAAAAAAGTCGTAATTTCAAACTGCGAATACGTGCAGAGAGCCAGAATTTGGCTCCAAAATATGGCTCAGGCCTCAAAATTGGAATATTTGGGATATTTCGAAAACTGCAGGGGAGTTTGTGCGAAATGTGACTCACTGCCGCTTTCAGAACTTGGCATATGTTTGGTATAAAATCTCGTAATTTCAAACCGCGAATACGTGCATAGAGCCAGAATTTGGGTCTAAAATATGGCTCAGGCCTCGAAATTGGGATGTTTGGGATATTTTGAAAACTGCAGGGGGGGTTTGGGACAAATGTTACCAAACGCCGCTTTCTGTACTTGGCATATGTTGGGCATAAAAAAGTCGTAATTTCAAACTGCGAATATGTGTAGAGAGCCAGAATTTGGCTCAAAATATGGCTTAGGCCTCAAGATT
>NW_027189235.1:300000-411641 GCF_040958095.1 Procambarus clarkii | reverse complement strand
AGATGCTCTACGGCCGTAAGTGCCGTACCCCCCTTAAGGCTTTCAAAGACTCTCTCAGAGATGCCACCTTCAGTGAGCATCAGAATGTGCCCCAGTTTCTTCAAAATCTTCAACACATTCTAGAGAGAGTCCACCGTTTTGCACATGATAATCTATTGAAAGCCCAGGAGAGAATGAAGACTCATTACGACCAGACCAGCAAAGTAAGAAAATTCAAGCCGGGAGACTTCGTCCTTGCATACTTCCCTATCCCAGGTTCACCTTTCCAAAACAGGTTTTCAGGACCCTACCGCGTCAAAGAGTGCAGGAATAACAACAACTACGTAATAGAGACTCCAGATAGGCGGCGGAAGACCCAGCTGTGCCACGTCAACCTCCTGAAGCAATATAATGGTACCTCCCACTGTCCTAATTAACTATTCCACCTTCACAGAACCCTTCATCCACAGTGAGACCTTCCCAGCTTCTCCTCCCGAAAGCACTGACAAGGAGTCAGCGCTTTCTAATTCAGAAATCCTTAATGATCTTCCCAAATACTTTCAGGATAATCATAGTGCACCTTTTGTCAAGATCTTCAGAGAACATCAAGAGTTGTTCCGAGATGACCCCCAAGAGTGTAATGTTACCCAGCACGACCTTCAACTGCTCCCCGACACCCGGGCGTTTCGTCAACCCTTCTACCGAATCAGCCCGAGCAAGAAGGAAGTCATGCGTGCTGAGGTGCAGTACCTCTTGGATCATGGACTGGCTACACCTTGTGAGTCCCCCTGGGCCTCACCTTGTATCTTGGTGCCCAAACCCCAAGGTAAGGTGCGGTTATGTACCGACTATCGTAAACTGAACAATGTAACTGTCAAGGATGCTTACCCCTTGCCAAGGATAGATGACATCCTTGATGCCATTGGTAGTGCCCAGTACTTGTCCCAAGTGGACTTGCTTAAGGGGTACTATCAAGTGTGTCTAACGGAGCGCGCTAAAGAGATATCAGCCTTCATCACTCCTTTTGGACTTTTCAGATATGAACGCCTTCCTTTCGGACTATGTAATGCCCCGGCCACCTTTCAGAGAGCTGTCAACCGTGTCATCCAGGGCTTGGATAACACATACGCCTACCTGGACGATATCGTCGTAGCCTCCAACACCTGGAGTGAACATCTGCTCCAGCTGCGACGTCTGTTCTCCAAGCTCCTGACAGGCGGCCTCACCATCAACCTGGGCAAGTCCACTTTCGCGAAAGGTAAAGTGCGTTATCTGGGTCATGTTATTGGGAGTGGCAGCATAGCTCCGTTAGACTCACACACTCAAGCCATCCAACAGTATCCTCAGCCTACCACCAGGAAGCAGCTCCTGCGCTTCCTTGGTCTTGCCTCCTACTACCGTAGGTTTGTGAGGAATTTCAGTACAGTCGCCACACCTCTAATTCTATTAACCAGTCCCAAGCAACGGTATAATTGGACCTTGCAGCAAACCGTTGCTTTCGAACAACTCAAATTCCTCCTCTGTTCTAACCCCATTCTCGCCTCTCCAGATATCACCAAGCCTTTCGTCCTTCATGTCGACGCCAGTGGTACCGGCGTTGGTGGTGTCCTGATGCAACAACGAGGCGAGGAGGTTCTACCTGTCAGCTACTACAGCTACAAACTGAAACCACACCAGAGGAACTACAGCACTATTGAAAAGGAGCTACTATCCATCGTCCTGAACCTCCAACACTTAGCTCCGTACCTACAAGGCGCCAGGTCTACCACCATCTTCTCAGACCACAACCCTCTCCGCTTCCTACATCAAGCCCAATTCACCAACCAGCGTCTTCTACGATGGGCTCTGTATTTACAAGATTTCAACCTGGAGATCCGCTATATCAAGGGTTCTGACAACACCATAGCCGATGCCCTCTCCAGAGTTTATGAAGTAGAAGCGACTCCATCCATTACTCCACCACATAACGACGTACTTCTTCCAGAACCGCAGGCTTCGGGGAGAGTTGTGACAATAATCTCCTTCAAGAGATTGAGCCTGCTCTTCCCTCCACATTACGTCGTTACAACTATATAAAACTACTATGGAAGAAATGTCCAACAACGACAACAACACCAGCAAGGTTTGCCAGAGAGCAAAACGTATGCAGCCAGGGACACCTGCTCAGACTCAAACCGCCAAACTACCCGTCTTGCTGCCGGCTCCTCTGATTCGTCGCCGGTCGGGCTGCAACTGCACTCCCCCCCCCCCTATACTACTTGATGTCTGGGGCCGCCACGACCTCAGTCCTCAGAATATTCCGTGCTTTCACACAGTTAACATTTCTCCCTGCTAGACGTAAGCTTTGGCGTACGTGTACTGAGAGAGGTGATAACTTAAAGCCAATATTCCAGCACCTCCCATTTTTTGTATATTGCACTTCTTGTTATTTTGCTCACTTGTCTTAACGTAACTTTTCATTGTGTCATTTAATTATTCTTATTATTTTGATTGATTTTATTATACGAATTTGTATGTCCATTTTATTCATGTTTTGTTTATTTAACGTAATTAAAATTTCATTGTTAAAGTTTACTTGTGTTTTGTGTGTTCTCCTTACCTTACCACAGACGAAGTTCCAGATTTTCTATTTTTTTTTTTAATACTATGTGACGAGGCCATACCCCTAGCTTTGAACAGCCGAACACCAACGCGTTACCGTCACAATCCCAAACATCCCAATTTCGAGCACAGAGCAATATTTTTGAGCCAAATTCTAGCTCTATTCAAGTATTCGCAGTTTAAAATTACCTTTTTATACCCAACATATGCCAAGTCATGAAAGCGGCAGTGAGTCAAATTTTGCACAAACTCCCCTGCAGTTTTCGAAATATCCCAAACATCCCAATTTCGAGGCCTGATCCATATTTTGGAGCCAAACTCTGGCTCTCTGCACGTATTCGCAGTTTGAAATTACGACTTTTTTATACCCAATATATGCCAAGTACTGAATGTGGCGTTTGGTAAAATTTGTCCCAAACCCCCCTGCAGCTTTCAAAATATCCCAAACATCCCAATTTCGAGGCCTGAGCCATATTTTGGAGCGAAATTCTTGCTCTATGCCCGTATTCGCGGTTTGAAATTACGCCATTTTATACCCAACATATGCCAAGTCCTAAAAGTGGCAGTGAGTCACATTTCGCACAAACTCTCCAGCAGTTTTCGAAATATCCCAAATATCCCAATTTCGAGGCCTGAGCAATATTTTGGAGCCAAATTCTGGCTCTCTGCACGTATTCGCAGTTTGAAATTACGATTTTTTATACCCAATATATGCCAAGTACTGAAAGCGGTAGTGAGTCACATTTGTCCCAAACCTCCCTGCAGTTTTCAAAATATCTCAAACATCCCAATTTCGTGGCCTGAGCCATATTTTGGAGCCAAATTCTGGTTCTATGCACGTATTCGCAGTTTGAAATTACGAATTTTATACCCAAAATATGCGAAGTACTGAAAGCGGCGTTTTGTCACATTTGTCCCAAACCTCCCTGCAGTTTTCAAAATATCCCAAACATCCCAATAACGAGGTCCGAGCCATATTTTGGAGTCAACGTCTGGATCTCTGCACGTATTCACAGTTTGATATTGCGACTTTTTATACCCAACATATGCCAAGTACTGAAAGTGGCAGTGAGTCACATTTTGCACAAACTCCCCTGCAGTTTTCAAAATATCCCAAACATCCCAATTTCGAGGCCTGAGCCATATTTTGGAACCAAATATTGGCTCTCTGCACGTATTCGCAGATTGAAATTACGACTTTTTATACCCAACATATGCCAAGTACTGAAAGTGGCGTTAAATCACATTTGTCCCAAACCTCCCTGCAGTTTTCAAAATATCCCAAACATCCCAATTTCGAGACCTGAGCCATATTTTCGAGCCAAATTCTGGCTCTATGCACGTATTCGCAGATAGAAATTACGACTTTTTATACCCAACATATGCCAAGTCCTGAAAGTGGCGTTTGGTCACATTTGTCCCAAACCTCCCTGCAGTTTTCTAAATATCCCAAACATCCCAATATCGAGGCCTGAGTCATATTTTGGAGCCAACGTCTGGCTCTTTGCACGTATTCATAATTTGATATTACGACTTTTTATACCCAACATATGCCAAGTAATGAAAGTCTCAGTGTGTCACATATTGCGCAAACTCCCCTGCAGTTTTCAAAATATCCCAAACATCCCAATTTCGAGGCCTGAACCATATTTTGTAGCCAAATTCTGGCTCTCTGCACGTATTCGCAGTTTGAAATTACGACTTTTTATACCCAACTTTTGCCAAGTACTGAAAGCGGCGTTTGGTCACATTTGTCACAAAGCTTCCTGCAGTTTTCAAAATATCCCAAACATGCTAATTTCGAGGCCTGAGCAATATATTGGAGCCAAATTCTGGCTCTATGCACGTATTCGCTGATTGAATTTATGACTTTTTATACCCAACATATGCCAAGTCCTGAAAGTGACAGTGAGTCACATTTTGCACAAACTCCCCTGCAGTTTTCGAAATATCCCAAATATCCCAATTTCGAGGCCTGATCCATATTTTGGAGCCAAATTCTGGCTCTCTGCATTTATTCGCAGTTTGAAATTACGACTTTTTATACCCAATATATGCCTAGTACTGAAAGCAGCAGTGAGTCACATTTTGCACAAACTCCCCTGCAGTTTTTAAAATATCCCAAATATCCCAATTTCGAGGCCTTGGCCATGTTTTGGAGCCAAATTCTGGCTCTCTGCACGTATTCGCAGTTTGAAATTACGACTTTTATACCCAACATCTTCAAAGTACTCAAAGCAGCAGTGAGTCAAATTTTGCACAAACTCCATTGCAGTTTTCAAAATACCCCAAATATCCCAATTTCGAGGCCTGAGCCATATTTTGGAGCCAAATTCTGGCTCTCTGCACGTATTCGCAGTTTGAAATTACGACTTTTTTATACCCAACATATGCCAATGCGTTTGGTCACATTTGTCTCAATCCCCCCTGCAGTTTTTAAAATATCCCAAACATCCCAATTTCGAAGCCTGAGCCATATTTTGGAGCCAAATTCTGGCTCTCTGCACGTATTCGCAGTTTGAAATTATGGCTTTATATACCCAACCTTTTGCCAAGTACTGAAAGCGGCGTTTGGTCATATTTGTCCCAAACCTCCCTGCAGTTTTCAAAATATCCTAAACATTCCAATTTCGAGGCCTGAGCCATATTTTGCAGCCAAATTCTGGCTCTATGCACGTGTTCGCTGTTTGAAATTACGACATTTTATACCCAACATAAGCCAAGTCCTGAAAGCTGCAGTGAGTCACATTTTGCACAAACTCCCCTTCAGTTTTCGAAATATTCCAAATATCCCAATTTAGAGGCCTGAGCCATATTTGTTGCCAAATTTTGGCTCTCTGCACGTATTCGCAGTTAGAAATTACGACTTTTTATACCCAACATATGCCAAGTACTGAAAGCAGCAGTGAGTCACATTTTCCACAAACTCCCCTGCAGTTTTCAAAATATCCCAAATATCGCAATTTCGAGGCCTGAGCCGTATTTTGGAGCCAAATTCTGGCTCTCTGCAGGTATTCGCAGTTTGAAATTACGACTTTTTTATACCCAACATATGCCAAGTACTGAAAGTAGCGTTTGGTGACATTTATCCCAAACGCCCCCTGCAGTTTTCAAAATATCCCAAACATCCCAATTTCGAGGCCTGAGCCATATTTTGGAGCCAAATTCTGGCTCTATGCACGTGTTCGCTGTTTGAAATTACGACATTTTATACCCAACATAAGCCAAGTCCTGAAAGCGGCAGTTAGTCACATTTCGCACAAACCTCCCTGCAGTTTTAAAAATATCCCAAATATCCTAATTTCGAGGCCTGAGGCATATTTTGGAGCCAAATTCTGGCTCTATGCACGTGTTCGCTGTTTGAAATTACGACATTTTATACCCAACATATGCCAAGTCCTGAGAGCGGTATTGAGTCACATTTGGCACAAACTCCCCTGCAGTTTTCAAAAATATCACAAATATCCCAATTTCGAGGCCTGAGCCATAATTTTGATCCAAATTCTGGGTCTCTGCACGTATTCGCAGTTTGAAATTGCGAATTTTATACTCAACATATGCCAAGTACTGAAAGAGGCGTTTGGTCACATTTGTCCCAATCTCCCCTGCAGTTTTCAAAATATCCCAAACATGCTAATTTCGAGGCCTGAGCCATAGTTTGGAGCAAAATTCTGGCTCTCTGCACGTATTGGCACTTTGAAAGTACGACTTTATTTACCCAACATATGCCAAGTACTGAAAGCGGCAGTGAGTCACATTTTGCACAAACTCCCCTGCAGTTTTCGAAATGTCCCAAATATCCCAATTTCGAGGCCTGAGCCATATTTTGGAGCCAAATTCTGGCTCTCTGCACGTATTCGCAGTTTGAAATTGCGACTTTTTTATGCCCAACATATGCCAAGTACTGAAAGCGGCGTTTGGTCACATTTGTCCCAAACCTGTCTGCAGTTTTCTAAATATCCCAAACATCCCAATGTCGAGGCCTGAGTCATATTTTGGTGCCAACGTCTGGCTCTTTGCACGTATTCATATTTTTGATATTACGACTTTTTATACCCAACATATGCCAAGTAATGAAAGTGGCAGTGTGTCACATGTTGCGCAAACTCCCCTGCAGTTTTCAAAATATCCCAAACATCCCAATTTCGAGGCCTGAACCATATTTTGTAGCCAAATTCTGGCTCTCTGCACTTATTCACAGTTTGAAATTACGACTTTTTATACCCAACATATGCCAAGTACTAAAAGCGGCGTTTGGTCACATCTGTCCCAATCCCCCTGCAGTTTTCAAAATATCTAAAACATCTCAATTTCAAGGCCAGAGCCAAATTTTGTAGCTAAATTCTGGCTCTCTGCACGTATTCGCAGTTTGAAATTACGACTTTTTATACCCAACTTATGCCAAGTACTGAAAGCGGCGTTTGGTCACATTTGTCACAAAGCTTCCTGCAGTTTTCAAAATATCCCAAACATGCTAATTTCGAGGCCTGAGCCATATATTGGAGCCAAATTCTGGCTCTATGCACGTATTCGCTGATTGAATTTATGACTTTTTATACCCAACATATGCCAAGTCCTGAAAGTGACAGTGAGTCACATTTTGCACAAACTCCCCTGCAGTTTTCGAAATATCCCAAATATCCCAATTTCGAGGCCTGAGCCATATTTTGGAGCCAAATTCTGGCTCTCTGCATGTATTCGCAGTTTGAAATTACGACTTTTTATACCCAATATATGCCTAGTACTGAAAGCAGCAGTGAGTCACATTTTGCACAAACTCCCCTGCAGTTTTTAAAATATCCCAAATATCCCAATTTCGAGGCCTTGGCCATGTTTTGGAGCCAAACTCTGGCTCTCTTCACGTATTCGCAGTTTGAAATTGCGACTTTTTTATACCAAACATATGCCAAGTACTGAAAGCGGAGCTTGGTCACATTTGTCCCAATCCTCCCTGCAATTTTCTAAATATCCCAAACATTCCAATATCGAGGCCTGAGTCATAATTTGGAGCCAACGTCTGGCTCTCTGCAAGTATTCATATTTTGATTTTACGAATTTTTATACCCAACATATGCCAAGTACTGAAAGTGGCAGTGAGTCACAATTTGCACAAACTCCCCTGCAGTTTTCAAAATATCCCAAACATCCCAATTTCGAGGCCTGAACCATATTTTGTAACCAAATTCTGGCTCTCTGCACTTATTCGCAGTTTGAAATTACGACTTTTTTACCCAACATCTTCCAAGTACTGAAAACAGCAGTGAGTCACATTTTGCACAAACTCCCCTGTAGTTTTCAAAATATCCCAAACATCCCAATTTCGAGGCCTTAGACATATTTTGGGGGCAAATTTTGGCTCTATGCACGTATTCGCGGTTTGAAATTACGACATTTTATAACCAACATATGCCAAGTCCTGAAAGCGGCAGTGAGTCACATTTCGCACAAACTCCCCTGCAGTTTTCGAAATATCCCAAATATCCCAATTTTGAGGCCTGAGCTATATTTTGGAGCCAAATTCTGTCTCTCTGCACGTATTCACAGTTTGAAATTACGACTTTTTTATACCCAACATAAGCCAAGTCCTGAAAGCGGCAGTTAGTCACATTTCGCACAAACCTCCCTGCAGTTTTAAAAATATCCCAAATATCCTAATTTCGAGGCCTGAGGCATATTTTGGAGCCAAATTCTGGCTCTATGCACGTGTTCGCTGTTTGAAATTACGACATTTTATACCCAACATATGCCAAGTCCTGAGAGCGGCATTGAGTCACATTTGGCACAAACTCCCCTGCAGTTTTCAAAAATATCACAAATATCCCAATTTCGAGGCCTGAGCCATAATTTTGATCCAAATTCTGGGTCTCAGCACGTATTCGCAGTTTGAAATTGCGAATTTTATTCTCAACATATGCCAAGTACTGAAAGAGGCGTTTGGTCACATTTGTCCCAATCTCCCCTGCAGTTTTCAAAATATCCCAAACATGCTAATTTCGAGGCCTGAGCCATAGTTTGGAGCAAAATTCTGGCTCTCTGCACGTATTGGCACTTTGAAAGTACGACTTTATTTACCCAACATATGCCAAGTACTGAAAGCGGCAGTGAGTCACATTTTGCACAAACTCCCCTGCAGTTTTCGAAATGTCCCAAATATCCCAATTTCGAGGCCTGAGCCATATTTTGGAGCCAAATTCTGGCTCTCTGCACGTATTCGCCGTTTGAAATTACGAATTTTTATACCCAACATATGCCAAGTACTGAAAGCAGCAGTTAGTCACATTTTGCACAAACTCCCCTGCAGTTTTCAAAATATCCCAAATATCCCAATTTCGAGGCCTTAGCCATGTTTTGGAGCAAAATGCTGGCTCTCTGCACGTATTCGCAGTTTGAAATTGCGACTTTTTTATGCCCAACATATGCCAAGTACTGAAAGCGGCGTTTGGTCACATTTGTCCCAAACCTCTCTGCAGTTTTCTAAATATCCCAAACATCCCAATATCGAGGCCTGAGTCATATTTTGGTGCCAACGTCTGGCTCTTTGCACGTATTCATAATTTGATATTACGACTTTTTATACCCAACATATGCCAAGTAATGAAAGTGGCAGTGTGTCACATGTTGCGCAAACTCCCCTGCAGTTTTCAAAATATCCCAAACATCCCAATTTCGAGGCCTGAACCATATTTTGTAGCCAAATTCTGGCTCTCTGCACTTATTCACAGTTTGAAATTACGACTTTTTATACCCAACATATGCCAAGTACTAAAAGCGGCGTTTGGTCACATCTGTCCCAATCCCCCCTGCAGTTTTCAAAATATCTAAAACATCTCAATTTCAAGGCCAGAGCCAAATTTTGTAGCCAAATTCTGGCTCTCTGCACGTATTCGCAGTTTGAAATTACGACTTTTTATACCCAACTTATGCCAAGTACTGAAAGCGGCGTTTGGTCACATTTGTCACAAAGCTTCCTGCAGTTTTCAAAATATCCCAAACATGCTAATTTCGAGGCCTGAGCCATATATTGGAGCCAAATTCTGGCTCTCTGCACTTATTCGCAGTTTGAAATTACGACTTTTTTACCCAACATCTTCCAAGTACTGAAAACAGCAGTGAGTCACATTTTGCACAAACTCCCCTGCAGTTTTCAAAATATCCCAAATATCCAAATTTCGAGGCCTGAGCCATATTTTGGAGCCAAATTCTGGCTCTCTGCGCGTATTCGCAGTGTGAAATTACGACTTTTTATACCCAACATCTTCCAAGTACTCAAAGCAGCAGTGAGTCACATTTTGCACAAACTCCATTGCAGTTTTCAAAATACCCCAAATATCCCAATTTCGAGGCCTGAGCCATATTTTGGAGCCAAATTCTGGCTCTCTGTACGTATTCTCAGTTTGAAATTACTACTTTTTTATACCCAACATATGCCAATGCGTTTGGTCACATTTGTCTCAATCCCCCCTGCAGTTTTTAAAATATCCCAAACATCCCAATTTCGAAGCCTGAACCATATTTTGGAGCCAAATTCTGGCTCTCTGCACGTATTCGCAGTTTGAAATTATGGCTTTATATACCCAACCTTTTGCCAAGTACTGAAAGCGGCGTTTGGTCATATTTGTCCCAAACCTCCCTGCAGTTTTCAAAATATCCTAAACATCCCAATTTCGAGGCCTGAGCCATATTTTGCAGCCAAATTCTGGCTCTATGCACGTATTCGTAGAATTAATTTACGACTTTTTATACCCAACATATGCCAAGAACTGAAAGCAGCAGTGAGTCACATTTTGCACAAACTCCCCTGCAGTTTTCAAAATATCCCAAATATCCCAATTTCGACACCTGAACCATATTTTGGAGCCAAATTCTAACTCTCTGCACGTATTCGCAGTTTGAAATTACGACTTTTTATTCCCAACATATGCCAGGTACTGAAAGCAGCAGTGAGTCACATTTTGCACAAACTCCCCTGAAGTTTTCAAAATATCCCAAACATCCCACTTTCGAGGCTTGAGCCATATTTTGGAGCAAAATTCAAGCTCTCTGCACGTTTTCGCAGTTTGAAATTACGAATTTTTATACCAAACATATGCCAAGTTCTGAAAGCGGCGTTTGGTCAATTTGTCCCAAACCCTCCTGCAGTTTTCAAAATATCCAAAACATCCCAATTTCGAGGACTGAGCAATATTTTGGAGCCAAATTCTGGCTCTATGCACGTATTCGCAGTTTGAAATTACGACATTTTATACATAACATATGCCAAGTCCTGAAAGCGGCAGTGAGTCACATTTCGCTCAAACTCCCCTGCAGTTTTCGAAATATCCCAAATATCCCAATTTGAGGCCTGATCCATATTTTGGAGCCAAATTCTGGCTCTCTGCACATATTCGCAGTTTGAAATTACGACTTTTTTATACCCAACATATACCAAGTACTGAAAGCGGCGTTTGGTCAAATTTCTCCCAAACCCCCCCTGCAGTTTTCAAAATATCCCAAACATCCCGATATCGAGGACTGGGCAATATTTTTGAGCCAAATTCTGGCTCTATGCCCGTATTCGCAGTTTGAAATTACGACTTTTTATACCCAACATATGCCAAGAACTGAAAGCAGCAGTGAGTCACATTTTGCACAAACTCCCCTGCAGTTTTCAAAATATCCCAAATATCCCAATTTCGACGCCTGAGCCTTATTTTGGCGGTAAATTATGGCTCTCTGCACGTATTCGCAGTTTGAATTTACGACTTTTTATACACAACATATTATAAGTACTGAAAGCAGCAGTTAGTCACATTTTGCACAAACTCCCCTGCAGTTTTCAAAATATCCCAAACATCCCACTTTCGAGGCTTGAGCCATATTTTGGAGCAAAATTCAAGCTCTCTGCACGTATTCGCAGTTTGAAATTACGAATTTTATACCCAACATATGCCAAGTACTGAAAGCGGCGTTTGGTCACATTTGTCCGAAACCCCCTTGCAGTTTTCAAAATATCCCAAACATCCCAATATCGAGACCTGAGCCATATTTTGGAGCCAACGTTTGGCTCTCTGCACGAATTCACAGTTTGATATTACGACTTTTTATACCCAACATATTCCAAGTACTGAAAGTGGCACTGAGTCACATTTGCGCAAACTCCCTTGCAGTTTTCAAAATATCCCAAACATCCCAATTCCAAGGCATGAGACATATTTTGTAGCCAAATTCTGGCTATCTGCACGTACTCGCAGTGTGAAATTACGACTTTTAATACTCAACATATGCCAAGTACTGAAAGCGGCGTTGGTCACATTTGTCCCAATCCCCCTGCAGTTTTCAAAATATCCCAAACATCTCAATTTCGAGGCCTGAGCCATATTTTGGAGCCAAACTCTGGCTCTCTGCACGTATTCGCAGTTTGAAATTACGAATTTATATACCAACATATGCCAAGTACTGAAAGCGACGTTTGGTCATATTTGTCCCAAACCTCACTGCAGTTTTCAAAATATCCAAAACATCCCAATTTCAGCGCCTGAGCCATATTTTGGAGCCAAATTCTGGCTCTATGCACGTATTCGCAGTTTGAAATTACGAGATTTTACACCCAACATATGCCGTGTCCTGAAAGCGGCAGTGAGTCACATTTCGCACAAACTGCACTGCAGTTTTCAAAATATCCCAAATATCCAAATTTCGAGGCCTGAGCAATATTATGGACCCAAATTCTGGCTCTATGCACCTATTCGCGGTTTGAAATTACGACATTTTATACGCAACATATGCCAAGTCCTGAAAGCGGCAGTGAGTCACATTTCAAACAAACTCCCCTGCAGTTTTCGAAACATCCCAAATATCCCAATTTCGAGGCCTGAGCCATAATTTGGAGCCAAATTCCGGGTCTCTGCACGTATTCGCAGTTTGAAATTGCAAATTTTATACTCAGCATATGTGAAGTCCTGAAAGCGGCGTTTGGTCACATTTGTCACAATCACCCCTGCAGTTTTCAAAATATCCTAAACATCCCAATTTCGAGACTGAGCAATATTTTGGAGCCAAATTCTGGCTCTATGCACGTGTTCGCAGTTTGAAATTATGACTTTTTATACCCAACATATGCCAAGTCCTGAAAGTGGCAGTAAGTCACATTTTGCAAAAACTCCTCTGCAGTTTTCGAAATATCCAAAATATCCCAATTTTGAGGCCTGAGCCATATTTTGGAGCCAAATTCTAGCTCTCTGCACGTATTCTCAGTTTGAAATTACGACTTTTTTATACCCAACATATACCAAGTACTGAAAGCGGCGTTTGGTCACATTTGTCCCAATCCCCCCTGCAGTTTTCAAAATATCCCAAACATCTCAATTTCGAGGCCTGAGCCATATTTTGGAGCCAAATTCTGGCTCTCTGCTCGTATTCGCAGTTTTAAATTAGGACTTTTTATACCCAACATATGCCAAGTACTTAAAACGGCATTGAGTCATATTTTGCATAAACTCAACTGCAGTTTTCAAAATATCACATAAATTCCAATTTCGAGGCCTGAGCCATATTTTGGAGCCAAATTCTGGCTCTCTACACGTATTCGCAATTTTAAATTACGACTTTTTATACCCAACATATGCCAAGTACTGAAAGCGGCATTTGGTCACATTGGTCCCAAACCTCCCTGCAGTTTTTAACATATCCCAAATATTCCAATTTCGAGGCCTGAGCCACATTTTGGAGCCAAATTCTGGCTCTCTGCACGTATTAGCTGTTTGAAATTACGACTTTTTACACCCAACATATGCCAATTACTGAATACTGCGTTTGGTCACATTTGTCCAAATCCCTCCTGCAGTTTTCAAAATATCCTACACATCCCTATTTCGAGGCCTGAGCCATATTTTGGAGCCAAATTCTGGCTATCTGCACGTATTCGCAGTGTGAAATTACGACTTTTTATACCCAACATATGCCAAGTACTGAAAGCGGCGTTGGTCACATTTGTTCCAATCCCCCCTGCAGTTTTCAAAATATCCCAAACATCTCAATTTCGAGGCCTGAGCCATATTTTGGAGCCAAACTCTGGCTCTATGCACGTATTCGCAGGTTGAAATTACGAATTTTTTATACCCAACATATGCCAAGTCCAGAAAGCTGCAGTGAGTCACATATTGCACAAACTCCCCTGCAGGGTTCGAAATCTCCCAAATATCCCAATTTCGAGGCCTGAGCCATATTTTGGATCAAATTCTGGCTCTCTGCACGTATTCGCAGTTTGAAATTACGAATTTTTTATACCCAACATATGCCAAGTACTGAAAGCGGCGTTTGGTCACATTTGTCTCAATCCCTCCTGCAGTTTTCAAAATATCCCAAACATCCCAATTTCGAGTACTGAGTCATATATTGGAGCCAAATTCTGGCTGAATGCACGTATTCGCAGTTTGAAATTACGATTTTTATACCCATCATATGCCAAGTTCTGAAAGTGGCCTTGAGTCACATTTTGAACAAACTCCCCTGCAGTTTTCAAAATATCCCAAATATCCCAATAACGATGCCTGAGCCATATTTTGGAGCCAAATTCTGGCTCTCTGCACGTATTCGCACTTTGAAATTACGAATTTTTTATACCCAACATATGCCTAGTACTGAAAGCGGCGTTTGGTCACATTTGTCCTAAACCTCCCTGCAGTTTTCAAAATATCCCAAACATCTCAATATCGAGACCTGAGCCATATTTTGGAGCCAAATTCTGGCTCTCTGCACGTATTCACAGTTTGAAATTACGACTTTTTAAACCCAACATTTGCCAAGTACTGAAAGTGGCAGTGAGTCACATTTTGCGCAAACTCCCTGCAGTTTCCAAAATATCCCAAATATCTCAATTTCGAGGCCGGAGCCATATTTTGGAGCCAACGTTTGGCTCTCTGCACGTATTCACAGTTTGAAATTACGACTTTTTGTACCCAAAATATGCCAAGTCCTGAAAGCGGCATCGAGTCACATTTTGCACAAACTCCCTAGCAGTTTTCGAAATAACCCAAATATCCCAATTTCGGCACCTTAGCCATATTTTGGAGATAAATTCTGGCTCTCTGCACGTATTCGCAGTTTGAAATTATGACATTTTATACATAACATATGCCAAGTCCTAAAAGCGGCAGTGAGTCACATTTCGCACAAACTCCCCTGCAGTTTTCGAAATATCCCAAATATCCCAATTGTGAGGCCTGAGCCATATTTTGGAGCCAAATTCTGGCTCTCGCACGTATTCTCAGTTTGAAATTACGACTTTTTTATACCCAACATATACCTAGTACTGAAAGCGGCGTTTGGTCACATTTGTCTTAATCCCCCATGCAGTTTTCAAAATATCCCAAACTTCCCAATTTCGAGGCCTGAGCCATATTTTGGAGCCAAATTCTGGCTCTCTGCACGTATTCGCAGTTTGAAATTACGACTTTTTTATACCCAACATATACCAAGTACTGAAAGCGGCGTTTGGTCAAATTTGTCCCAAACCCCCCCTGCAGTTTTCGAAATATCCCAAACATCCCAATTTCGAGGACTGAACAATATTTTGGAGCCAAATTCTGGCTCTCTGCACGTATTCGCAGTTTGAAATTACGACTTTTTATACCCAACATATGCCAAGAACTGAAAGCAGCAGTGAGTCACATATTGCACAAACTCCCCTGCAGTTTTCAAAATATCCAAAATATCCCAATTTCGACGCCTGAGCCATATTTTGGCGCCAAATTCTGGCTCTCTGCACATATTCGCAGTTTGAAATTACGACTTTTTATACACAACATATTACAAGTACTGAAAGCAGCAGTTAGTCACATTTTGCACAAACTCCCCTGCAGTTTTCAAAATATCCCAAACATCCCACTTTCGAGGCTTGAGCCATATTTTGGAGCAAAATTCAAGCTCTCTGCACGTATTCGTAGTTTGAAATAACGATTTTTATCCCCTACATATGCCAAGTCTTGAAAGCGGCAGTGAGTCACATTTTGCACAAGTTCCCTTGCAGTTTTCGAAATACCCGAAATATCCCAACTTCGACACCTGAGCCATATTTTGGAGCCAAATTCTGGCTCTCTGCGCATATTCGCAGTTTGAAATAACGATTTTTATACCCAACATATGCCAAGTCCTGAAAGCAGCAGTGAGTCACATTTTGCACAAACTCCCCTGCAGTTTTCGAAATATCCCAAATATCCCAATTTCGAGGCCTGAGCAATATTTTGGAGCCAAATTCTGGCTCTCTGCACTTATTCGCCGTTTGAAATTACCACTTTTTTATACCCAACATATGCCAGGGACTGAAAGCGGCGTTTGGTCACATTTGTCTCAATCCCCCTTGCAGTTTTCAAAATATCCCAAACATCCCAATTTCGAGGTCTGAGTCATATTTTGGAGCCAAATTCTGGCTCTCTGCCCGTATTCGCAGTTTGAAATTACGACTTTTTTATACCCAACATATACCAAGTAATGAAAGCGGCTTTTGGTCAAATTTGTCCCAAACCCTCCCTGCAGTTTTCAAAATATCCAAAACATCCCAATTTCGGGGACTGAGCAATATTTTGGAGCCAAATTCTGGCTCTATGCACGTATTCGCAGTTTGAAATTACGACTTTTTATACCCAACATATGCCAAGAACTGAAAGCAGCAGTTAGTCACATTTTGCACAAACTCCCCTGCAGTTTTCAAAATATCATAAATATCCCAATTTCGAGGCCTGAGCCATGTTTTGGAGCCAAATTCTTGCTCTCTGCACGTATTCGCAGTTTGAAATTGCGACTTTTTTATACCCAACATATGCCAAGTACTGAAAGCGGCGTTTGGTCACATTTGTCCCAAACCTCCCTGCAATTTTCAGAATATCCCAAACATCCCAATATCGAGACCTGAGCCATATTTTGGAGCCAACGTTTGGCTCTCTGCACGAATTCACAGTTTGATATTACGACTTTTTATACCCAACATATGCCAAGTAATGAAAGCAGCAGTGAGTCACATTTTGCACAAACTCCCCTGCAGTTTTCAAAATATCCTAAACATCCCAATTTCGAGGCCTGAGCCATATTTTGGAGCCAAATCTGGCTCTATGCACGTATTCGCAGATTGAAATTACGACATTTTATTCCCAACATATGATAAGTCCTGAAAGCGGCAGTTAGTCACATTTTGAACAAACTCCTCTGCAGTTTTCGAAATATCCCAAATATTCCAATTTCCAGTCATGAACTATATTTTGGAGCCAAATTCTGGCTCCATGCACGTATTCGCGGTTTGAAATTACGATATGTTATACCCAACATATGCCAAGTACTGAAAGTGGCGTTGGTCACATTTGTCCCAATCCCCCCTGCAGTTTTCAAAATATCCCAAACATCTCAATTTCGAGGCCTGAGCCTTATTTTGGAGCCAAGTTCTGGCTCTCTGCACGTATACGCAGTTTGAAATTCCGTCATGTTATATCCAACATATGCCAAGTACTGAAAGCGGCGTTTAGTCACATGTGTCCCAAACCTCCCTGCTGTTTTCAAAATATCCCAAACATCCCAATTTCGAGGACTGAGCAATATTTTAGAGCTAAACTCGGGCTCTATGCACGTATTCGCAGTTTAATATTATGACTTTTTATACCCAACATATGCCAAGTTCTGAAAGTGGCAGTGAGTCCCATTTTGAACAAACTCCCATGCAGTTTTCGAAATATCCAAAATATCCCAATTTCGAAGCCTGACCCATATTTTGGAGCCAAATTCTAGCTCTCAGCACGTATTCGCAGTTTGAAATTACGACTTTTTTTACCCAACATATGCCAAGTACTGAAAGCGGCGTTTGGTCACATTTGTCCTAATCCCCCCCTGCAGTTTTCAAAATATCCCAAACATCCCAATTTCGAGGCCTGAGCCATATTTTGGAGCCAAATCTGGCTCTATGCACGTATTCGGAAATTGAAATTACGACTTTTATTCGCAACATATGATAAGTCCTGAAAGCAGCAGTTAGTCACATTTTGAACAAACTCCTCTGCAGTTTTCGAAATATCCAAAATATTCCAATTTCGAGGCATATGCCATATTTTGGAGCCAAATTCTGGCTCTATGCACGTATTCGCAGTTTGAAATTACGACTTTTTATACCCAACATATGCCTAGTACTGAAAGTAGCAGTGAATCACATTTTGCACAAACTCCCCTGCAGTTTTCGAAATATCCCAAATATCCCAATTTTGAGGCCTGAGCCATATTTTGGAGCCAAATTCAGGCTCTCTGCACATATTCGCAGCTTGAAATTACCACTTTTTTATACCCAACATATGCCAAGTACTGAAAGCGGCGTTTGGTCACATTTGCCTCAATCCCCCTTTAGTATTCAAAATATCCTAAACATCCCAATTTCGAGGCCTGAGCCATATTTTTGAGCCAAGTTCTGGGTCTCTGCACGTATTCGCAGTTTGAAATTACGACTTTTTATACCCAACATTTGCCATGTACTGAAAGCGGCTTTTTTCACATTTGTCCCAATCCCCCTGCAGTTTTCAAAATATCCCAAACATCTCAATTTCGAGGCTTGAGCCTTATTTTGGAGCCAAATTCTGGCTCTCTGCATGTATTCGCAGTTTGAAATTACGAATTTTTATACCCAAAATATGCAAAGTACTGTTATCGGCGTTTGGTCACATGTGTCCCAAATCTCCCTGAAGTTTTCAAAATATCCCAAACATCCCAATTTCGAGGTCTGAGTCATATTTTGGAGCCAAATTCTGGCTCTCTGCCCGTATTCGCAGTTTGAAATTACGACTTTTTATACCCAACATATACCAAGTAATGAAAGCGGCTTTTGGTCAAATTTGTCCCAAACCCTCCCTGCAGTTTTCAAAATATCCAAAACATCCCAATTTCGGGGACTGAGCAATATTTTGGAGCCAAATTCTGGCTCTATGCACGTATTCGCAGTTTGAAATTACGACTTTTTATACCCAACATATGCCAAGAACTGAAAGCAGCAGTTAGTCACATTTTGCACAAACTCCCCTGCAGTTTTCAAAATATCATAAATATCCCAATTTCGAGGCCTGAGCCATGTTTTGGAGCCAAATTCTTGCTCTCTGCACGTATTCGCAGTTTGAAATTGCGACTTTTTTATACCCAACATATGCCAAGTACTGAAAGCGGCGTTTGGTCACATTTGTCCCAAACCTCCCTGCAATTTTCAGAATATCCCAAACATCCCAATATCGAGACCTGAGCCATATTTTGGAGCCAACGTTTGGCTCTCTGCACGAATTCACAGTTTGATATTACGACTTTTTATACCCAACATATGCCAAGTAATGAAAGCAGCAGTGAGTCACATTTTGCACAAACTCCCCTGCAGTTTTCAAAATATCCTAAACATCCCAATTTCGAGGCCTGAGCCATATTTTGGAGCCAAATCTGGCTCTATGCACGTATTCGCAGATTGAAATTACGACATTTTATTCCCAACATATGATAAGTCCTGAAAGCGGCAGTTAGTCACATTTTGAACAAACTCCTCTGCAGTTTTCGAAATATCCCAAATATTCCAATTTCCAGTCATGAACTATATTTTGGAGCCAAATTCTGGCTCCATGCACGTATTCGCGGTTTGAAATTACGATATGTTATACCCAACATATGCCAAGTACTGAAAGTGGCGTTGGTCACATTTGTCCCAATCCCCCCTGCAGTTTTCAAAATATCCCAAACATCTCAATTTCGAGGCCTGAGCCTTATTTTGGAGCCAAGTTCTGGCTCTCTGCACGTATACGCAGTTTGAAATTCCGTCATGTTATATCCAACATATGCCAAGTACTGAAAGCGGCGTTTAGTCACATGTGTCCCAAACCTCCCTGCTGTTTTCAAAATATCCCAAACATCCCAATTTCGAGGACTGAGCAATATTTTAGAGCTAAACTCGGGCTCTATGCACGTATTCGCAGTTTAATATTATGACTTTTTATACCCAACATATGCCAAGTTCTGAAAGTGGCAGTGAGTCCCATTTTGAACAAACTCCCATGCAGTTTTCGAAATATCCAAAATATCCCAATTTCGAAGCCTGACCCATATTTTGGAGCCAAATTCTAGCTCTCAGCACGTATTCGCAGTTTGAAATTACGACTTTTTTTTACCCAACATATGCCAAGTACTGAAAGCGGCGTTTGGTCACATTTGTCCTAATCCCCCCCTGCAGTTTTCAAAATATCCCAAACATCCCAATTTCGAGGCCTGAGCCATATTTTGGAGCCAAATCTGGCTCTATGCACGTATTCGGAAATTGAAATTACGACTTTTTATTCGCAACATATGATAAGTCCTGAAAGCGGCAGTTAGTCACATTTTGAACAAACTCCTCTGCAGTTTTCGAAATATCCAAAATATTCCAATTTCGAGGCATATGCCATATTTTGGAGCCAAATTCTGGCTCTATGCACGTATTCGCAGTTTGAAATTACGACTTTTTATACCCAACATATGCCTAGTACTGAAAGTAGCAGTGAATCACATTTTGCACAAACTCCCCTGCAGTTTTCAAAATATCCAAAATATCCCAATTTCGACGCCTGAGCCATATTTTGGCGCCAAATTCTGGCTCTCTGCACATATTCGCAGTTTGAAATTACGACTTTTTATACACAACATATTACAAGTACTGAAAGCAGCAGTTAGTCACATTTTGCACAAACTCCCCTGCAGTTTTCAAAATATCCCAAACATCCCACTTTCGAGGCTTGAGCCATATTTTGGAGCAAAATTCAAGCTCTCTGCACGTATTCGTAGTTTGAAATAACGATTTTTATCCCCTACATATGCCAAGTCTTGAAAGCGGCAGTGAGTCACATTTTGCACAAGTTCCCTTGCAGTTTTCGAAATACCCGAAATATCCCAACTTCGACACCTGAGCCATATTTTGGAGCCAAATTCTGGCTCTCTGCGCATATTCGCAGTTTGAAATAACGATTTTATACCCAACATATGCCAAGTCCTGAAAGCAGCAGTGAGTCACATTTTGCACAAACTCCCCTGCAGTTTTCGAAATATCCCAAATATCCCAATTTCGAGGCCTGAGCAATATTTTGGAGCCAAATTCTGGCTCTCTGCACTTATTCGCCGTTTGAAATTACCACTTTTTTATACCCAACATATGCCAGGGACTGAAAGCGGCGTTTGGTCACATTTGTCTCAATCCCCCTTGCAGTTTTCAAAATATCCCAAACATCCCAATTTCGAGGTCTGAGTCATATTTTGGAGCCAAATTCTGGCTCTCTGCCCGTATTCGCAGTTTGAAATTACGACTTTTTTATACCCAACATATACCAAGTAATGAAAGCGGCTTTTGGTCAAATTTGTCCCAAACCCTCCCTGCAGTTTTCAAAATATCCAAAACATCCCAATTTCGGGGACTGAGCAATATTTTGGAGCCAAATTCTGGCTCTATGCACGTATTCGCAGTTTGAAATTACGACTTTTTATACCCAACATATGCCAAGAACTGAAAGCAGCAGTTAGTCACATTTTGCACAAACTCCCCTGCAGTTTTCAAAATATCATAAATATCCCAATTTCGAGGCCTGAGCCATGTTTTGGAGCCAAATTCTTGCTCTCTGCACGTATTCGCAGTTTGAAATTGCGACTTTTTATACCCAACATATGCCAAGTACTGAAAGCGGCGTTTGGTCACATTTGTCCCAAACCTCCCTGCAATTTTCAGAATATCCCAAACATCCCAATATCGAGACCTGAGCCATATTTTGGAGCCAACGTTTGGCTCTCTGCACGAATTCACAGTTTGATATTACGACTTTTTATACCCAACATATGCCAAGTAATGAAAGCAGCAGTGAGTCACATTTTGCACAAACTCCCCTGCAGTTTTCAAAATATCCTAAACATCCCAATTTCGAGGCCTGAGCCATATTTTGGAGCCAAATCTGGCTCTATGCACGTATTCGCAGATTGAAATTACGACATTTTATTCCCAACATATGATAAGTCCTGAAAGCGGCAGTTAGTCACATTTTGAACAAACTCCTCTGCAGTTTTCGAAATATCCCAAATATTCCAATTTCCAGTCATGAACTATATTTTGGAGCCAAATTCTGGCTCCATGCACGTATTCGCGGTTTGAAATTACGATATGTTATACCCAACATATGCCAAGTACTGAAAGTGGCGTTGGTCACATTTGTCCCAATCCCCCCTGCAGTTTTCAAAATATCCCAAACATCTCAATTTCGAGGCCTGAGCCTTATTTTGGAGCCAAGTTCTGGCTCTCTGCACGTATACGCAGTTTGAAATTCCGTCATGTTATATCCAACATATGCCAAGTACTGAAAGCGGCGTTTAGTCACATGTGTCCCAAACCTCCCTGCTGTTTTCAAAATATCCCAAACATCCCAATTTCGAGGACTGAGCAATATTTTAGAGCTAAACTCGGGCTCTATGCACGTATTCGCAGTTTAATATTATGACTTTTTATACCCAACATATGCCAAGTTCTGAAAGTGGCAGTGAGTCCCATTTTGAACAAACTCCCATGCAGTTTTCGAAATATCCAAAATATCCCAATTTCGAAGCCTGACCCATATTTTGGAGCCAAATTCTAGCTCTCAGCACGTATTCGCAGTTTGAAATTACGACTTTTTTTTACCCAACATATGCCAAGTACTGAAAGCGGCGTTTGGTCACATTTGTCCTAATCCCCCCCTGCAGTTTTCAAAATATCCCAAACATCCCAATTTCGAGGCCTGAGCCATATTTTGGAGCCAAATCTGGCTCTATGCACGTATTCGGAAATTGAAATTACGACTTTTTATTCGCAACATATGATAAGTCCTGAAAGCGGCAGTTAGTCACATTTTGAACAAACTCCTCTGCAGTTTTCGAAATATCCAAAATATTCCAATTTCGAGGCATATGCCATATTTTGGAGCCAAATTCTGGCTCTATGCACGTATTCGCAGTTTGAAATTACGACTTTTTATACCCAACATATGCCTAGTACTGAAAGTAGCAGTGAATCACATTTTGCACAAACTCCCCTGCAGTTTTCGAAATATCCCAAATATCCCAATTTTGAGGCCTGAGCCATATTTTGGAGCCAAATTCAGGCTCTCTGCACATATTCGCAGCTTGAAATTACCACTTTTTTATACCCAACATATGCCAAGTACTGAAAGCGGCGTTTGGTCACATTTGCCTCAATCCCCCCTTTAGTATTCAAAATATCCTAAACATCCCAATTTCGAGGCCTGAGCCATATTTTTGAGCCAAGTTCTGGGTCTCTGCACGTATTCGCAGTTTGAAATTACGACTTTTTATACCCAACATTTGCCATGTACTGAAAGCGGCTTTTTTCACATTTGTCCCAATCCCCCTGCAGTTTTCAAAATATCCCAAACATCTCAATTTCGAGGCTTGAGCCTTATTTTGGAGCCAAATTCTGGCTCTCTGCATGTATTCGCAGTTTGAAATTACGAATTTTTATACCCAAAATATGCAAAGTACTGTTATCGGCGTTTGGTCACATGTGTCCCAAATCTCCCTGAAGTTTTCAAAATATCCCAAACATCCCAATTTCGAGGTCTGAGTCATATTTTGGAGCCAAATTCTGGCTCTCTGCCGTATTCGCAGTTTGAAATTACGACTTTTTTATACCCAACATATACCAAGTAATGAAAGCGGCTTTTGGTCAAATTTGTCCCAAACCTCCCTGCAGTTTTCAAAATATCCAAAACATCCCAATTTCGGGGACTGAGCAATATTTTGGAGCCAAATTCTGGCTCTATGCACGTATTCGCAGTTTGAAATTACGACTTTTTATACCCAACATATGCCAAGAACTGAAAGCAGCAGTTAGTCACATTTTGCACAAACTCCCCTGCAGTTTTCAAAATATCATAAATATCCCAATTTCGAGGCCTGAGCCATGTTTTGGAGCCAAATTCTTGCTCTCTGCACGTATTCGCAGTTTGAAATTGCGACTTTTTTATACCCAACATATGCCAAGTACTGAAAGCGGCGTTTGGTCACATTTGTCCCAAACCTCCCTGCAATTTTCAGAATATCCCAAACATCCCAATATCGAGACCTGAGCCATATTTTGGAGCCAACGTTTGGCTCTCTGCACGAATTCACAGTTTGATATTACGACTTTTTATACCCAACATATGCCAAGTAATGAAAGCAGCAGTGAGTCACATTTTGCACAAACTCCCCTGCAGTTTTCAAAATATCCTAAACATCCCAATTTCGAGGCCTGAGCCATATTTTGGAGCCAAATCTGGCTCTATGCACGTATTCGCAGATTGAAATTACGACATTTTATTCCCAACATATGATAAGTCCTGAAAGCGGCAGTTAGTCACATTTTGAACAAACTCCTCTGCAGTTTTCGAAATATCCCAAATATTCCAATTTCCAGTCATGAACTATATTTTGGAGCCAAATTCTGGCTCCATGCACGTATTCGCGGTTTGAAATTACGATATGTTATACCCAACATATGCCAAGTACTGAAAGTGGCGTTGGTCACATTTGTCCCAATCCCCCCTGCAGTTTTCAAAATATCCCAAACATCTCAATTTCGAGGCCTGAGCCTTATTTTGGAGCCAAGTTCTGGCTCTCTGCACGTATACGCAGTTTGAAATTCCGTCATGTTATATCCAACATATGCCAAGTACTGAAAGCGGCGTTTAGTCACATGTGTCCCAAACCTCCCTGCTGTTTTCAAAATATCCCAAACATCCCAATTTCGAGGACTGAGCAATATTTTAGAGCTAAACTCGGGCTCTATGCACGTATTCGCAGTTTAATATTATGACTTTTTATACCCAACATATGCCAAGTTCTGAAAGTGGCAGTGAGTCCCATTTTGAACAAACTCCCATGCAGTTTTCGAAATATCCAAAATATCCCAATTTCGAAGCCTGACCCATATTTTGGAGCCAAATTCTAGCTCTCAGCACGTATTCGCAGTTTGAAATTACGACTTTTTTTTACCCAACATATGCCAAGTACTGAAAGCGGCGTTTGGTCACATTTGTCCTAATCCCCCCTGCAGTTTTCAAAATATCCCAAACATCCCAATTTCGAGGCCTGAGCCATATTTTGGAGCCAAATCTGGCTCTATGCACGTATTCGGAAATTGAAATTACGACTTTTTATTCGCAACATATGATAAGTCCTGAAAGCGGCAGTTAGTCACATTTTGAACAAACTCCTCTGCAGTTTTCGAAATATCCAAAATATTCCAATTTCGAGGCATATGCCATATTTTGGAGCCAAATTCTGGCTCTATGCACGTATTCGCAGTTTGAAATTACGACTTTTTATACCCAACATATGCCTAGTACTGAAAGTAGCAGTGAATCACATTTTGCACAAACTCCCCTGCAGTTTTCGAAATATCCCAAATATCCCAATTTTGAGGCCTGAGCCATATTTTGGAGCCAAATTCAGGCTCTCTGCACATATTCGCAGCTTGAAATTACCACTTTTTTATACCCAACATATGCCAAGTACTGAAAGCGGCGTTTGGTCACATTTGCCTCAATCCCCCTTTAGTATTCAAAATATCCTAAACATCCCAATTTCGAGGCCTGAGCCATATTTTTGAGCCAAGTTCTGGGTCTCTGCACGTATTCGCAGTTTGAAATTACGACTTTTTATACCCAACATTTGCCATGTACTGAAAGCGGCTTTTTTCACATTTGTCCCAATCCCCCCTGCAGTTTTCAAAATATCCCAAACATCTCAATTTCGAGGCTTGAGCCTTATTTTGGAGCCAAATTCTGGCTCTCTGCATGTATTCGCAGTTTGAAATTACGAATTTTTATACCCAAAATATGCAAAGTACTGTTATCGGCGTTTGGTCACATGTGTCCCAAATCTCCCTGAAGTTTTCAAAATATCCCAAACATCCTAATTTCGAGGCCTGAGCCATATTTTGGAGCCAAGTTCTGGCTCTCTGCCCGTATTCGCAGTTTGAAATTACGACTTTTTTATACCCAACATAAACCAAGTAATGAAAGCGGCTTTTGGTCAAATTTGTCCCAAACCCTCCCTGCAGTTTTCAAAATATCCAAAACATCCCAATTTCGAGGACTGAGCAATATTTTGTAGCCAAATTTTGGCTCTCTGCACGAATTCACAGTTTGTTATTACGACTTTTTATACCCAACATATGCCAAGTAATGAAAGAAGCAGTGAGTCACATTTTGCACAAACTCCCCTGCAGTTTTCAAAATATCCCAAATATCCCAATTTCGAGGCCTGAGCCATATTTTGGAGCCAAATTCAAGCTCTCTGCACGTATTCGCAGTTTGAAATTACGAATTTTTATACCCAACATATGCCAAGATCTGAGAGCGGCGTTTCGTCATATTGGTCCCAAACCCCCTTGCAGTTTTCAAAATATCCTAAACATCCCAATTTCGATGCCTAAGCCATATTTTGGAGCCAAATCTGACTCTATGCACGTATTCGCAGATTGAAATTACGACTTTTTATTCCCAACATATGATAAGTCCTGAAAGCGGCAGTTAGTCACATTTTGAACAAACTCCTCTGCAGATTTCGAAATATCCCAAATATTCCAATTTCCAGGCATGAACTATATTTGGAGCCAAATTCTGGCTCTATGCACGTATTCGCGGTTTGAAATTACGATATGTTATACCCAACATATGCCAAGTACTGAAAGCAGCAGTGAGTCACATTTGGCACAAACTCCACTGCAGTTTTCGAAATATCCCAAATATCCCAATTTCGAGGCCTGAGCAATATTTTGGAGCCAAATTTTGGCTCTCTGCAAGTATTCGCAGTTTGATATTACGGCTTTTTATACCCAACATATGCCAAGTACTGAAAGCGGCAGTGAGTCACATTTTGCACAAACTCCCCTGCAGTTTTCAAAATATCCCTAACATCCCACTTTCGAGGCCTGAGCCAATTTTTGAAGCCAAATTCAAGCTCTCTGCACGTATTCGCAGTTTGAAATTACGACTTTTTATACCCAACATATGCCAAGTTCTGAGAGTGGCGTTTGGTATTGGTCCCAAACCCCCCTGCAGTTTTCAAAATATCCCAAACATCCCAATTTCGAGGCCTGAGCCATATTTTGGAGCCAAATTCAAGCTCTCTGCACGTATTCGCAGTTTGAAATTACGACTTTTTATACCCAACATATGCCAAGATCTGAGAGCGGCGTTTGGTCATATTGGTCCCAAACCCCCCTGCAGTTTTCAAAATATCCTAAACATCCCAATTTCGATGCCTGAGCCATATTTTGAAGCCAAATCTGGCTCTATGCACGTATTCGCAGATTGAAATTACGACTTTTTATTCCCAACATATGATAAGTCCTGAAAGCGGCAGTTAGTCACATTTTGAACAAACTCCTCTGCAGTTTTCGAAATATCCCAAATATTCCAATTTCCAGGCATGAACTATATTTTGGAGCCAAATTCTGGCTCTATGCACGTATTTGCGGTTTGAAATTACGATATGTTATACCCAACATATGTCAAGTACTGAAAGCAGCAGAGAGTCACATTTTGCACAAACTCCCTGGAGTTTTCGAAATATCCCAAATATCCCAATTTCGAGGCCTGAGCAATATTTTGGAGCCAAATTTTGGCTCTCTGCAAGTATTCGCAGTTTTATATTACGGCTTTTGATACCCAACATATGCCAAGTACTGAAAGCGGCAGTGAGTCACATTTTGCACAAACTCCCCTGCAGTTTTCAAAATATCCCAAACATCCCACTTTCGAAGCCTGAGCCAATTTTTGAAGCCAAATTTTGGCTCTCTGCAAGTATTCGCAGTTTGAAATTACGAATTTTTATACCCAACATATGCCAAGATCTGAGAGCGGCGTTTGGTCATATTGGTCTCAAACCCCCCTGCAGTTTTCAAAATATCCAAAACATCCCAATTTCGAGGCCTGAGCCATATTTTGGTGCCAAATCTGGCTCTTTGCACGTATTCGCAGATTGAAATTACGACTTTTTATTCCCAACATATGATAAGTCCTGAAAGCGGCAGTTAGTCACATTTTGAACAAACTCCTCTGCAGTTTTCGAAATATCCCAAATATTCCAATTTCCAGGCATGAACTATATTTTGGAGCCAAATTCTGGCTCTATGCACGTATTCGCGGTTTGAAATTACGATATGTTATACCCAACATATGCAAGGTACTGAAAGTGGCGTTGGTCACATTTGTCCCAATCCCCCCTGCAGTTTTCAAAATATCCCAAACATCTTAATTTCGAGGCCTGAGCCATATTTTGGAGCCAAATTCTGGCTCTCTGCACGTATACGCAGTTTGAAATTCCGACATTTTATACCCAACATATGCCAAGTACTGAAAGCGGCGTTTAGTCACATGTGTCCCAAACCTCCCTGCTGTTTTCAAAATATCCCAAACATCCCAATTTCGAGGACTGAGCAATATTTTAGAGCCAAACTCGGGCTCTATGCACGTATTCGCAGTTTAAAATTATGACTTTTTATACCCAACATATGCCAAGTCCTGAAAGTGGCAGTGAGTCCCATTTTGCACAAACTCCCATGCAGTTTTCGAAATATCCAAAATATCCCAATTTCGAAGCCTGACCCATATTTTGGAGCCAAATTCTAGCTCTCAGCACGTATTCGCAGTTTGAAATTACGACTTTTTTTTACCCAACATATGCCAAGTACTGAAAGCGGCGTTTGGTCACATTTGTCCTAATCCCCCCCTGCAGTTTTCAAATATCCCAAACATCCAATTTCGAGGCCTGAGCCATATTTTAGAGCTAAATTCTGGCTCTATGCACGTATTCGCGGTTTTAAATTACGATATTTTATACCCAACATATGCCAAGTACTGAAAGCAGCAGTGAGTCACATTTTGCACAAACTCCCCTGCAGTTTTCGAAATATCCCAAATATCCCAATTTCGAGGCCTGAGCAATATTTTGGAGCCAAATTTTGGCTCTCTGCAAGTATTCGCAGTTTGATATTACAGCTTTTTAAACCCAACATATGCCAAGTACTGAAAGCGGCAGTGAGTCACATTTTGCACAAACTCCCCTGCAGTTTTCAAAATATCCCAAACATCCCACTTTCGAGGCCTGAGCCAATTTTTGGAGCCAAATTCAAGCTCTCTGCACGTATTCGCAGTTTGAAATTACGACTTTTTATACCCAACATATGCCAAGTTCTGAGAGCGGCGTTTGGTCATATTGGTCCCAAACCTCCCTGCAGTTTTCAAAATATCCCAAACATCCCAATTTCGAGGCCTGAGCCATATTTTGGAGCCAAATCTGGCTCTATGCACGTATTCGCAAATTGAAATTACTACTTTTTATTCCCAACATATGATAAGTCCTGAAAGCGGCAGTTAGTCACATTTTGAACAAACTCCTCTGCAGTTTTCGAAATATCCCAAATATTCCAATTTCGAGGCATATGCCATATTTTGGAGCCAAATTTTGGCTCTATGCACGTATTCGCAGTTTGATATTACGACTTTTGTCCCCAACATATGCCTAGTACTGAAAGTGGCAGTGAGTCACATTTCGCACAAACTCCACTGCAGTTTTCGAAATATCCCAAATATCCCAATTTTGAGGCCTGAGCCATATTTTGCAGCCAAATTCAGGCACTCTGCACATATTCGCAGCTTGAAATTACCACTTTTTTATACCCAACATATGCCAAGTACTGAAAGTGGCGTTTGGTCACATTTGTCCCAAACCTCCCTGCAGTTTTCAAAATATCCCAATCATCACAATATCGAGGACTGAGCCATATTATGGAGCAAAATTCTGGCTCTCTCCACGTATTCGCAGTTTGAAATTCCGACATTTTATACCCAACATATGCCAAGTACTGAAAGCGGCGTTTAGTCACATGTGTCCCAAACCTCCCTGCTGTTTTCAAAATATCCCAAACATCCCAATTCGAGGACTGAGCAATATTTTAGAGCCAAATTCGGGCTCTATGCACGTATTCGCAGTTTAAAATTATAATTTTATACCCAACATATGCCAAGTCCTGAAATTGGCAGTGAGTCCCATTTTGCACAAACTCCCATGCAGTTTTCGAAATATCCAAAATATCCCAATTTCGAAGCCTGACCCATATTTTGGATCCAAATTCTAGCTCTCTGCACGTATTCGCAGTTTGAAATTACGACTTTTTTTTACCCAACATAAGCCAAGTACTGAAAGCGGCGTTGGGTCACATTTGTCCCAATCCCCCCCTGCAGTTTTCAAAATATCCCAAACATCCCAATATCGAGGCCTGAGCCATATTTTAGAGCTAAATTCTGGCTCTATGCACGTATTCGCGGTTTGAAATTACGATATTTTATACCCAACATATGCCAAGTACTGAAAGCAGCAGTGAGTCACATTTGCGCAAACTCCCCTGCAGTTTTCGAAATATCCTAAATATCGCAATTTCGAGGCCTGAGCCATATTTTGGAGCCAAATTCAGGCTCTCTGCAGGTATTCGCAGTTTGAAATTACGAATTTTTTATACCCAACATATGCCAAGTACTGAATGCGTCATTTAGTTACATTTGTCCCAAACCTCCCTGCAATTTTCAAAATATCCCAAACATCCCAATTTCGAGGCCTGAGCAATATTATGGAGCCAAATTCTGACTCTATGCACGTATTCGCGGTTTGAAATTACGACATTTTATATGCAACATATGCCAAGTACTGAAAGCGACGTTTGGTAATATATGTCCCAAACCTCACTGCAGTTTTCAAAATATCCCAAACATCCCAATTTCGACGCCTGAGCCATATTTTGAGCCAAATTCTGGCTCTCTGCACGTATTCGCAGTTTGAAATTACTACTTCTTATACCCAACATATGCCAAGTACAGAAAGCAGCAGTGAGTCAACTTTCACACAAACTCCCCTGCAGTTTTCGAAATATCCCAAATATCCCAATTTTGAGGCCTGATCAATATTTGGAGCCAAATTCTGGCTCTCGCACGTATTCTCAGTTTGAAATTACCTCTATTTTATACCCAACATATGCCAGGTACTGAAAGCGGCGTTTGGTCACATTTGTCCCAATCCCCCTGCAGTTTTCAAAATATCCCAAACATACCAATTTCGATGCCTGAGCTATATTTTGGAACCAAATTCTGGCTCTCTGCACGTATTCGCAGTTTGAAATTACGACTTTTTATACCCAACATATACTAAGTAATGAAATTGGCGTTTGGTCACATTTGTCCCTAACCCCCCTGCAGTTTTCAAAATATCCCAAACATCCAATTTCGAGTCCTGAGCCTTATTTTGGAGCCAAATTCTGGCTCTATGCACGTATTCGCGGTTTGAAATTACGACATTTTATGCCCAACATATGCCAAGTCTTGAAAGCGGCAGTGAGTCACATTTTGCACAAACTCCCCTGCAGTTTTCGAAATGTCCCAAATATCCCAATTTCGTGGCCTGAGCCATATTTTGGAGCCAAATTCTGGCTCTCTACACGTATTCACAGTTTGAAATTACGAATTTTTATACCCAACATATGCCAAGTTCTGAAAGCGGCTTTTGGTCATATTTGTCTCAAAGACCCCTGAGGTTTTCAAAATATCCCAAACATCCCAATTTCGAGTACTGAGCAATATTTTGGAGCCAAATTCTGGCTCTATGCACGTATTCGAAGATTGAAAATACGACTTTTTATACCCAACATATGCCAAGTCCTGAAAGCGGCAGTGAGTCACATTTGCACAAACTCCTTTGCATTTTCGAAATATCCAAAATATTCCAATTTCGACACCTGAGCCATATTTTGAGCCAAATTCTGGCTCTCTGCACGTATTCGCAGTTTAAATTACGACTATTTATACCCAACATATGCCAAGTACTGATAGCAGCAGTGAGTCACATTAAGCACAAACTCCCCTGCAGTTTTCAAAATATCCCAAATATCCCAATTTCGACGCCTGAGCCATATTTGGAGCCAAATTCTAGCTCTCTGCACGTATTCGCAGTTTGAAATTACGACTTTTTTTTACCCAACATATACCAAGTACTGAAAGCGGCGTTTGGTCACATTTGTCCCAAACCCCCACTGCAGTTTTCAAATTATCCCAAACATCCCAATCTCGAGGCATGAGCAATATTTAGGATCCAAATTCTGGCTCTCTGCAGGTATTCGCAGTTTTAAATTTCGACTTTTTTATACCCAACATATGCCAAGTATTGAAAGCGGTGTTTGGTCAAATTTGTCCCAAAACTTCCTGCAGTTTTCAAAATATCCCAAACATCTCAATATCGAGACCTGAGCAATATTTTGGAGCCAACGTTTGGCTCTCTGCACGATTCACCGTTTGATAATACGACTTTTTAACCCAACATTTGCCAAGTATTGAAAGTGGCAGTGAGTCACATTTGCGCAAACTCCCCTGCAGTTTTCAAAATATCCCAAATATCTCAATTTCGAGGCCGGAGCCATATTTTGGAGCCAAATTTTGGCTCTCTGCACGAATTCACAGTTTGAAATACGACTTTTGTACCCAAAATATGCCAAGTACTGAAGCGGCGTGGTACATTTGCAAACTCCTGCAGTTTTCAAAATATCAATATCTCAATTCGAGGGAGCCATATTTTGGAGCCAAATTCTGGCTCTCTGCACGTATTCCTTTGAAATTACGATTTTGTACCCAAATATGCCAAGTACTGAATGCGGCGTTTGGTACATTTGTACAAACTCCCCTTGCAGTTTTAAAATATCCAAACATCTCAATTCGAGGCTGAGCCATATTTTGGAGCCAAATTCTGCTCTCTGCACGTATTCGCCTTTTGATACGATTTTTATACCCAATATATGCCAAGTACTGAAAGCAGCAGTGAGTCACATTTGCCAAACCCCCTGCAGTTTTCGAAATATCCCAAACATCCCAATTTCGAGGCCTGAGCCATATTTTGGAGCCAAACTCTGTCTCTCTGCACGTATTCGCAGTTTGAAATTTACGATTTTTTTATACCCAATATATGCCAAGTACTGTAAGCAGCAATGGTAACATTTCCCAAACCCTGCAGTTTTCAAAATATCCCAAACATCCCAATTTCGAGGCCTGAGCCAATTTTGGAGCCAAATTCTGACTCTATGCACGTATTCGCGGTTTGAAATTGACTTTTATACCCAACATATGCCAAGTCTTGAAACCGGCAATGAGTCACATTTCGAACAAACTGCACTGCAGTTTTCAAATATCCCAAATATCCTAATTTCGAGGCCTGAGCAATATTTGGGAGCCAAATTCTGGCTCTCTGCACGTATTCGCATTTGAAATTGCGACTTTTTTATGCCCAACATATGCCAAGTACTGAAAGCAGCAGTGAGTCACATTTTGCACAAACTCCTCTGCAGTTTTCGAAATATCCCAAACATCCCAATTTCGAGGCCTGAGCCATATTTTGGAGCCAAATTCTGGCTCTCTGCACGTATTCGCATTTTGATATTACCATTTTTATACCCAACATATGCCAAGTACTTAAAGCAGCAGTGAGTCATTTTGCACAAACTCCCCTGCAGTTTTCGAAATATCCCAAACATCCCAATTTCGAGGACTGAGCAATATTTTGGAGCCAAATTCTGGCTCTATGCACGTATTCGCAGTTTGAAATTACGAATTTTATATACCCAACATATGCAAAGTACTGAAAGCAGCAGCGAGTCACATTTTGCACAAACTCCCCTGCAGTTTTCAAAATATCCCAAATATCTTAATTACGAGGCCTGAGCCATATTTTGGAGTCAGATTCTGGCTCTCTGCACGTATTGCAGTTTGAAATTACGAATTTTTATACCCAACATATGCCAAGTTCTGAAAGCGGCTTTTGGTCATATTTGTCTCAAAGACCCCTGAGGTTTTCAAAATATCCCAAACATCCCAATTTCGAGTACTGAGCAATATTTTGGAGCCAAATTCTGGCTCTATGCACGTATTCGAAGTTTGAAAATACGACTTTTTATACCCAACATATGCCAAGTCCTGAAAGCGGCAGTGAGTCACATTTTGCACAAACTCCTTTGCAGTTTTCGAAATATCCCAAATATCCCAATTTCGACACCTGAGCCATATTTTGGAGCCAAATTCTGGCTCTCTGCACGTATTCGCAGTTTTATATTACGACTTTTTATACCCAACATATGCCAAGTACTGAAGCGGCGTTTGGTCACATGTGTCCCAAATCTCCCTGCAGTTTTCAAAATATCCCAAATATCCCAATTTCGAGGCCTGAGCAATATTTGGGAGCCAAATTCTGGCTCTCTGCACGTATTCGCAGTTTGAAATAACGATTTTTTATGCCCAATATTTGCCAAGTATTGAAAGAGGCGTTTGGTCACATTTGTCCCAAACCCCCCTGCAGTTTTCAAAATATCCCAAACATCCCAATTTTGAGGCCTGAGCATATTATGGAGCCAAATTCTGGCTCTATGCACGTATTCGCGGTTTGAAATTACGACTTTTTATACCAAACATATGCCAAGTACTGAGAGCAGCAGTGAGTCACATTTTGCACAAACTCCCCTGCATTTTTCAAAATATCCCAAGCATGGCACTTTCGAGGCTTGAGCCATATTTTGGAGCCAAATTCAAGCTCTCTGCACGTATTCGCAGTTTGAAATTACGACTTTTTTATACCCAACATATGCGAAGTACTGAACGCGGCATTTGGTCACATTTGTCCCAAAACCCCCCCCCCCTCCTGTAATTTTCAAAATATCCCAAACATCCGTATTTCGAGGCCTAAGCCAAATTTTGGAGCCAAATTCTGGCTCTATGCACGTATTCGTGGTTTGAAATTACGACATTTTATACCCAACATATGCCAAGTCCTGAAAGCGGCAGTGAGTCACATTTCGCACAAACTCCCCTGCAGTTTTAAAAATATCCCAAATATCCCAATTTTGAGGCCTGATCCATATGTTGGAGCCAAATTCTGGCTCTCTGCACGTATTCTCAGTTTGAAATTACGACTTTATATTCCCAACATATGCCAAGTACTAAAAGCGACGTTTGGTCATATTTGTCCCAAAACCTCACTGCAGTTTTCAAAATATCTCAAACATCCCAATTTCGACGCCTGAGCCATATTTTGGAGCCAAATTCTGGCTCTCTGCACGTATTCGCAGTTTGAAATTACGACTTTATTCAAACATATGCCAAGTCTTGAAAGAGGCAGTGAGTCACGTTTTGCACAAACTCCCTGGCAGTTTTCGAAATATCCCAAATGTCTAAAGTTCGACACCTGAGCCATATTTTGGAGCAAAATTCTGGCTCTCTGCACGTATTCGCAGTTTGAAATTTTTATTTTATACCCAACATATGCCAAGTACTGAAAGCAGCAGTGAGTCACATTTAGCACAAACTCCCCTGCAGTTTTCAAAATATCCCAAATATCCCAATTTCGACGCCAGAGCCATATTTTGGAGCCAAATTCTTGCTCTCTGCACGTATTCGCAGTTTGAAACTACGAATTTTTATACTAAACATATGCCAAGTACTGAGAGCAGCAGTGAGTCACATTTTGCACAAACTCCCCTGCATTTTTCAAAATATCCCAAGCATGCCACTTTCGAGGCTTGAGCCATATTTTGGAGCCAAATTCAAGCTCTCTGCACGTATTCGCAGTTTGAAATTACGACTTTTTTATACCCAACATATGCCAAGTACTGAACGCGGCATTTGGTCACATTTGTCCCAAACCCCCCCCCCCTGTAATTTTCAAAATTTCCCAAACATCCCTATTTCGAGGCCTAAGCCAAATTTTGGAGTCAAATTCTGGCTCTATGCACGTATTCGTGGTTTGAAATTACGACATTTTATACCCAACATATGCCAAGTCCTGAAAGCGGCAGTGAGTCACATTTCGCACAAACTCCACTGCAGTTTTCGAAATATACCAAATATCCCTATTTTGAGGCCTGAGCCATAATTTGGAGCCAAATTCTGGCTCTCTGCACGTATTCGCAGTTTGAAATTACGACTTTTTATACCCAACATATGCCAAGTACTGAAAGTGGCGTTTGATCACATTTGTCCCAAACCTCCCTGCAGTTTTCAAAATATCCTAAACATCCTAATATCGAGGCCTGAGCCATATTTTGGAGCCAAATTCTGGCTCTCTGCACGTATTCGCAGTTTGAAATTACGAATTTTTTATACCCAACATATGCCTAGTACTGAAAGCAGCAGTGAGTCACATTTTGCACAAACTCCCCTGCAGTTTTCAAAATATCCCAAACATCCCACTTTCGAGGCCTGAGCCATATTTAGAAGCCAAATTCAAGCTCTCTGCACGTATTCGCAGTTTAAAATTACGACTTTGTATACCCAACATATGCCAAGTTCTGAAAGCGGCGTTTGGTCAAATTTGTCCCAAACCCCCCTGCAGTTTTCAAAATATCCCAAACATGCTAATTTCGAGGACTGAGCAATATTTTGGAGCCAAATTCTGGCTCTATGCACGTATTCGCAGTTTGAAATTACGACTTTTTATACCCAACATATGCCAAGTCCTGAAAGCGGCAGTGAGTCACATTTTGCACAAACACCCCTGCAGATTTCGAAATATCCCAAATATCTCAATTTCGAGGCCTGAGCCATATTTTGGATCAAATTCTGGCTCTCTGCACGTATTCGCAGTTTGAAATTACGATTTTTATACCCAACATATGCTAAGTCCTGAAAGCGGCAGTTAGTCACATTTTGAACAAACTCCCATGCAGTTTTCTAAATATCCCAAATATCCTAATTTCGAGGCCTGAACCATAATTTGGAGCCAAATTCTGGGTCTCTGCACGTATTCGCAGTTTGAAATTACGACTTTTTATACCCAACATATGCCAAGTACTGAAAGCGGCGTTTGGTCACATGTGTCCCAAATCTCCCTGCAGTTTTCAAAATATCCCAAACAACCTAATTTCGAGGCCTGAGCCATATTTTGGAGCCAAATTCTGGCTCTCTGCACGTATTCGCAGTTTGAAATTACGACTTTATATACCCAACATATGCCAAGTACTGAAAGCGGCGTTTGGTCATATTTGTCCCAAACCTCCCTGCAGTTTTAAAAATATCCCAAACATCCTAATTTCGTGGCCTGAGCCATATTTTAGAGCCAAATTCTGGCTCTATGCACGTAATCCCAGTTTGAAATTACGACTTTTTATACCCAACATATGCCAAGACCTGAAAGCGGCAGTGAGTCACATTTTGCACAAACTCCCCTGCAGTTTTCGAAATATCCTAAATATCGCAATTTCGAGGCCTGAGCCATATTTTGGAGCCAAATTCTGGCTCTCTGCAGGTATTCGCAGTTTGAAATTGCGAATTTTTTACACCCAACATATCCGAAGTACTGAATGCGGCGTTTGGTTTCATTTGTCCCAAACCCCCCTGCAGTTTTCAAATATCCCAAACAACACAATATCGAGGCCTGAGCCACATTTTGGAGCCAAATTCTGGCTCTATGCACGTATTCGCGGTTTGAAATTACGAGATTTTATACCCAACATATGCCGTGTCCTGAAAGCGGCAGTGAGTCACAATTCGCACAAACTGCACTGCAGTTTTCAAAATATCCCAAATATCCCAATTTCGAGGCCTGAGCAATATTTGGGAGGCAAATTTTGGCTTTCTGCACGTATTCGCAGTTTGAAATAACGACTTTTTTATGCCCAATATATGGCAAGTATTGAAAGAGGCGTTTGGTCACATTTGTCCCAAACCCCCCTGCAGTTTTCAAAATATCCCAAACAATCCAATTTCGAGGCCTGAACATTATTATGGAGCCAAATTCTGGCTCTATGCGCGTATTCGCGGTTTGAAATTACGACATTTTATACGCAACATATGCCAAGTCCTGAAAGTGGCAGTGAGTCACATTTCACGCAAACTCCCCTGCAGTTTTCAAAATATCCCAAATATCCCAATTTTGAGGCCTGATCCATATGTTGGAGCCAAATTCTGGCTCTCTGCACATATTCTCAGTTTGAAATTACGACTTTATATACCCAACATATGTCAAGTACTGAAAGCGACGTTTGGTCATATTTGTCCATTCGTTTGGTCGATTGGTCATACCTCACTGCAGTTTTCAAAATATCTCAAACATCCCAATTTCGACGCCTGAGCCATATTTTGGAGCCAAATTCTGGCTCTCTGCACGTATTCGCAGTTTAAAATTACGACTTTATTCAAACATATGCCAAGTCTTGAAAGAGGCAGTGAGTCACGTTTTGCACAAACTCCCTTGCAGTTTTCGAAATATCCCAAATATCTAAATTTGACACCTGAGCCATATTTTGGAGCCAAATTCTGGCTCTCTGCACGTATTCGCAGTATGAAATTTCGACTTTTTATACCCAACATATGCCAAGTACTGAAAGCAGCAGTGAGTCACATTTAGCACAAACTCCCCTGCAGTTTTCAAAATATCCCAAATACCCCTAATTTCGACGCCAGAGCCATATTTTGGAGCCAAATTCTTGCTCACTGCACGTATTCGCAGTTTGAAATTACGACTTTTTATACCCAACATATGCCAAGTACTGGGAGCAGCAGTGAGTCACATTTTGCACAAACTCCCCTGCATTTTTCAAAATATCCCAAGCATGCCACTTTCGAGGCTTGAGCCATATTTTGGAGCGAAATTCACGCTCTCTGCACGTATTCGCAGTTTGAAATTACGACTTTTTATACGCAACATATGCCAAGTTCTGAAAGCGGCGTTTTGTCAAATTTGTCCCAAACCCCCCTGCATTTTCAAAATATCCCAAACATCCCAATTTCGATGACTGAGCAATATTTTGGAGCCAAATGCTGGCTCTCTGCAAGTATTCGCAGTTTGAAATTACGACTTTTTTATACCAACATATGCCAAGTATTGAACGCGGCATTTGGTCACATTTGTCCCAAACCCCCCCCCCCTGTAATTTTCAAAATATCCCAAACATCCCTATTTCGAGGCCTAAGCCAAATTTTGGAGCCAAATTCTGGCTCTATGCACGTATTCGTGGTTTGAAATTACGACATTTTATACCCAACATATGCCAAGTCCTGAAAGCGGCAGTGAGTCACATTTTGCACAAACTCCACTGCAGTTTTCGAAATATACCAAATATCCCTATTTTGAGGCCTGAGCCATAATTTGGAGCCAAATTCTGGCTCTCTGCACGTATTCGCAGTTTGAAATTACGATTTTTATTCCCAACATGTGCCAAGTACTGAAAGTGGCGTTTGATCACATTTGTCCCAAACCTCCCTGAAGTTTTCAAAATATCCTAAACATCCCAATATCGAGGCCTGAGCCATAATTTGGAGCCTAATTCTGGCTCTCTGCACGTAGTCGCAGTTTGAAATTACGAATTTTTTATACCCAACATATACTAAGTCCTGAAAGCGGCAGTTAGTAACATTTTGCACAAACTCCCCTGCAGTTTTCGAAATATCCCAAATATCCTAATTTCGAGGCCTGAGCCATATTTTGGAGCCAAATTCTGGCTCTCTGCACGTATTCGCAGTTTGAAATTACGACTTTTTATACCCAACATATGCCAAGTACTGAAAGCGGCGTTTGGTTACATTAGTCCCAAACCTCCCTGCAGTTTTCAAAATATCCCAAACCTCACAAAATCGAGGCCTTAGCCATATTTTGGAGCCAAATTCTTGCTCTCTGCACGTATTCGCAGTTTGATATTGCGATTTTTATACCCAACATATGCCAAGTACTGAAAGCAGCAGTGAGTCACATTTTGCACAAAATCCCCTGCAGTTTTCGAAATATCCCAAACATCCCAATTTCGAGGCCTAAGCCATATTTTCGAGCCAAGTTCTGGCTCTCTGCACGTATTCGCAGTTTTAAATTACGACTTTTTTATACCCAACATATACCAAGTATGAAAGCGGCGTTTGGTCACATTTGTCCCAAACCCTCCCTGCAGTTTTCAAAATATCACAAACATCCCAATTTCGAGGCCTGAGCCATATTTTGGAGCCAAATTCTGGCTCTATGCACGTATTCACGGTTTGAAATTACGACATTTATACCCAACATATGCCAAGTCTTGAAAGCGGCATTGAGTCCCATTTCGCACAAACTCCCCTGCAGTTTTCGATATATCCAAAATATCCCAATTTCGAGGCCTGAGCCATATTTTGGAGCAAAATTCTGGCTCTCTGCACGTATTCGCAGTTTGAAATTACGACTTTTTATACCCAACATATGCCCAGTACTGAACGCGGCGTGCGGTCACATTTGTCCCAAACCCCCCTGCAGTTTTCAAAATATCCCAAACATCCCAATTTCGAGGCCTGAGCCATATTTTGGACCCAAATTCTGGCTCTATGCACGTATTCGCGGTTTGAAATTACGAGATTTTATACCAAACATATGCCAAGTTCTGAAAGCGGCAGTGAGTCACATTTTGCACAAACTCCCCTGCAGTTTTCAAAATATCCCAAACATCCCACTTTCGAGCCCTGAGCCATTTTTTGGAGCCAAATTCAAGCTCTCTGCACGTATTCGCAGTTTGAAATTACGACTTTTTATACGCAACATATGCCAAGTTCTGAAAGCGGCGTTTTGTCAAATTTGTCCCAAACCCCCTGCAGTTTTCAAAATATCCCAAACATCCCAATTTCGATGACTGAGCAATATTTTGGAGCCAAATGCTGGCTCTCTGCAAGTATTCGCAGTTTGAAATTACGACTTTTTTATACCCAACATATGCCAAGTACTGAACGCGGCATTTGGTCACATTTGTCCCAAACCCCCCCCCCCCTGTAATTTTCAAAATATCCCAAACATCCCTATTTCGAGGCCTAAGCCAAATTTTGGAGCCAAATTCTGGCTCTATGCACGTATTCGTGGTTTGAAATTACGACATTTTATACCCAACATATGCCAAGTCCTGAAAGCGGCAGTGAGTCACATTTCGCACAAACTCCACTGCAGTTTTCGAAATATACCAAATATCCCTATTTTGAGGCCTGAGCCATAATTTGGAGCCAAATTCTGGCTCTCTGCACGTATTCGCAGTTTGAAATTACGACTTTTTATACCCAACATGTGCCAAGTACTGAAAGTGGCGTTTGATCACATTTGTCCCAAACCTCCCTGAAGTTTTCAAAATATCCTAAACATCCCAATATCGAGGACTGAGCCATAATTTGGAGCCTAATTCTGGCTCTCTGCACGTAGTCGCAGTTTGAAATTACGAATTTTTTATACCCAACATATACTAAGTCCTGAAAGCGGCAGTTAGTAACATTTTGCACAAACTCCCCTGCAGTTTTCGAAATATCCCAAATATCCTATATTTCGAGGCCTGAGCCATATTTTGGAGCCAAATTCTGGCTCTCTGCACGTATTCGCAGTTTGAAATTACGACTTTTTATACCCAACATATGCCAAGTACTGAAAGCGGCGTTTGGTTACATTAGTCCCAAACCTCCCTGCAGTTTTCAAAATATCAAAACCTCACAAAATCGAGGCCTTAGCCATATTTTGGAGCCAAATTCTTGCTCTCTGCACGTATTCGCAGTTTGATATTGCGATTTTTATACCCAACATATGCCAAGTACTGAAAGCAGCAGTGAGTCACATTTTGCACAAAATCCCCTGCAGTTTTCGAAATATCCCAAACATCCAATTTCGAGGCCTAAGCCATATTTTCGAGCCAAGTTCTGGCTCTCTGCACGTATTCGCAGTTTTAAATTACGACTTTTTTATACCCAACATATACCAAGTACTGAAAGCGGCGTTTGGTCACATTTGTCCAAACCCTCCCTGCAGTTTTCAAAATATCACAAACATCCCAATTTCGAGGCCTGAGCCATATTTTGGAGCCAAATTCTGGCTCTATGCACGTATTCACGGTTTGAAATTACGACAATTATACCCAACATATGCCAAGTCTTGAAAGCGGCATTGAGTCCCATTTCGCACAAACTCCCCTGCAGTTTTCGATATATCCAAAATATCCCAATTTCGAGGCCTGAGCCATATTTTGGAGCAAAATCTGGCTCTCTGCACGTATTCGCAGTTTGAAATTACGACTTTTTATACCCAACATATGCCCAGTACTGAACGCGGCGTGTGGTCACATTTGTCCCAAACCCCCCTGCAGTTTTCAAAATATCCCAAACATCCCAATTTCGAGGCCTGAGCCATATTTTGGACCCAAATTCTGGCTCTATGCACGTATTCGCGGTTTGAAATTACGAGATTTTATACCAAACATATGCCAAGTTCTGAAAGCGGCAGTGAGTCACATTTTGCACAAACTCCCCTGCAGTTTTCAAAATATCCCAAATATCCCAATTTCGAGCCTGAGCAATTTTTGGAGCCAAATTGGCTCTCTGCAAGTATTCGCAGTTTGAATTACGACTTTTTATACCCAACATATGCCAAGTACTGAAAGCGGAGTGTCACATTTGCACAAACCCCCTGCAGTTTTCAAAATATCCCAAACATCCCATTTCGAGCCCTGAGCCATTTTGGAGCCAAATTCAAGCTCTCTGCACGTATTCGCAGTTTGAAATTATGACTTTTTATACGCAACATATGCCAAGACTGAAAGCGGCGTTTTGTCAATTTGTCCCAAACCCCCCTGCATTTTCAAAATATCAAACATCCCTATTTCGATGACTGAGCAAATTTTGGAGCCAAATGCTGGCTCTCTGCAAGTATTCAGTTGAAATTACGACTTTTTTATACCCAACATATGCCAAGTACTGAAGCGGCAGTGTCACATTTCCACAACCCACTGCATTTTAAATATCCCAAACATCCCTATTTCGAGGCCTAAGCCAAATTTTGGAGCCAAATTCTGGCTCTATGCACGTATTCGCAGTTTGAAATTACGACTTTTTATACCCAACATATGCCAAGTACTGAAAGTGGCGTGATCACATTTGCCAAACTCCCTGCAGTTTTCGAAATATCCAAATATCCCTATGAGGCCTGAGCCATAATTTGGAGCAAATTCTGGCTCTCTGCACGTATTCGCAGTTTGAAATTACGATTTTTATACCCAACATATACAAGTACTGAAAGCGGCGTTGAACATTTGCACAAACTCCCTGCAGTTTTCAAAATATCCAAACATCCAATTCGAGGCCTGAGCCATATTTTGGAGCCTAATTCTGGCTCTCTGCACGTAGTCGCAGTTTGAAATTACGACTTTTTATACCCAACATATACAAGTACTGAAAGCGGCAGTTGGTACATTGCAAAACTCCCTGCAGTTTTCGAAATATCAAAAACCTCACTAATCGAGGCCTAGCCATATTTTGGAGCCAAATTCTGGCTCTCTGCACGTATTCGCAGTTTGAATTACGATTTTTATACCCAACATATGCCAAGTACTGAAAGCGGCAGTGAGTCACATTGCACAAATCCCCTGCAGTTTTCAAAATATCCCAAACATCCCAATCGAGGCCTAGCCATATTTTCGAGCCAATTCTGCTCTCTGCACGTATTCGCAGTTTGAATTACGACTTTTTTATACCCAACATATGCCAAGTACTGAAAGCAGCGTGGTCACATTTGCCAAATCCCTGCAGTTTTCAAAATATCCACAAACATCCCAATTTCGAGGCCTAAGCCATATTTTCGAGCCAAATTCTGGCTCTGCACGTATTCGGTTTGAAATTACGACAATTATACCCAACATATGCCAAGTACTGAAAGCGGCAGTGAGTCCCATTTTGCACAAACTCCCCTGCAGTTTTCGATATATCCAAAATATCCCAATTTCGAGCCTGAGCCATTTTTGGAGCAAAATCTGGCTCTCTGCACGTATTCGCTGTTTGAAATTACGACTTTTTATACCCAACATATGCCAAGTACTGAAACGTGGCGTGTGGTCATTTGTCCCAAACCCCCTGCAGTTTTCAAAATATCCCAAACATCCCAATTTCGAGGCCTGAGCCATATTTTGAGCCAAATTTGGCTCTATGCAGTATTCGCAGTTTGAAATTACGAGATTTTATACCAAACATATGCCAAGTCTGAAAGCGGCAGTGAGTCACATTTTGCACAAACTCCCTGCAGTTTTAAAATATCCCAAATATCCCAATTCGAGGCCTGAGCATATTTGGAGCCAAATTTGGCTCTCTGCAACGTATTCGCAGTTTGATATTACGACTTTTTATACCCAACATATGCCAAGTACTGAAAGCGCAGTGAGTCACATTTGCACAAACTCCCCTGCAGTTTTCAAAATATCCCAAACCAACTTTCGAGCCCTGAGCCATTTTTGGAGCCAAATTCAAGCTCTCTGCACGTATTCGCAGTTTGAAATTATGACTTTTATACGCAACATATGCCAAGTTCTGAAAGCGGCGTTTTGTCAAATTTGTCCCAAACCCCCCTGCAGTTTTCAAAATATCACAAACATCCCAATTTCGATGACTGAGCAATATTTTGGAGCCAAATGCTGGCTCTCTGCAAGTATTCCAGTTTGAAATTACGATTTTTTTATACCCAACATATGCCAAGTACTGAACGCGGCATTTGGTCACATTTGTCCCAAACCCCCCCCCCCCTGTAATTTTCAAAATATCCCAAACATCCCTATTTCGAGGCCTAAGCCAAATTTTGGAGCCAAATTCTGGCTCTATGCACGTATTCGTGGTTTGAAATTACGACATTTTATACCAACATATGCCAAGTCCTGAAAGCGGCAGTGAGTCACATTTCGCACAAACTCCACTGCAGTTTTCGAAATATACCAAATATCCCTATTTTGAGGCCTGAGCCATAATTTGGAGCCAAATTCTGGCTCTCTGCACGTATTCGCAGTTTGAAATTACGACTTTTTATACCCAACATGTGCCAAGTACTGAAGTGGCGTTTGATCACATTTGTCCCAACCTCCCTGAAGTTTTCAAAATATCCTAAACATCCCAATATCGAGGACTGAGCCATAATTTGGAGCCTAATTCTGGCTCTCTGCACGTAGTCGCAGTTTGAAATTACGAATTTTTTATACCCACATATACTAAGTCCTGAAAGCGGCAGTAGTAACATTTTGCACAAACTCCCCTGCAGTTTTCGAAATATCCCAAATATCTAATTTCGAGGCCTGAGCCATATTTTGGAGCCAAATTCTGGCTCTCTGCACGTATTCGCAGTTTGAAATTACGACTTTATACCCAACATATGCCAAGTACTGAAAGCGGCGTTTGGTTACATTAGTCCCAAACCTCCTGCAGTTTTCAAAATCAAAAACCTCACAATCGAGGCCTTAGCCATATTTTGGAGCCAAATTCTTGCTCTCTGCACGTATTCGCTTGATATTGCGATTTTTATACCCAACATATGCCAAGTACTGAAAGCAGCAGTGAGTCACATTTTGCACAAATCCCCTGCAGTTTTCGAAATATCCCAAACATCCCAATTTCGAGGCCTAAGCCATATTTTCGAGCCAAGTTCTGTCTCTCTGCACGTATTCGCAGTTTTAAATTACGACTTTTTTATACCCAACATATACCAAGTACTGAAGCAGCGTTTGGTCACATTGTCCCAAACCCTCCCTGCAGTTTTCAAATATCACAAACATCCCAATTTCGAGGCCTGAGCCATATTTTGGAGCCAAATTCTGGCTCTATGCACGTATTCACGGTTTGAAATTACGACATTATACCCAACATATGCCAAGTCTTGAAAGCGGCATGAGTCCCATTTCGCACAAACTCCCCTGCAGTTTTCGATATCCAAAATATCCCAATTTCGAGGCCTGAGCCATATTTTGGAGCAAATTCCTGGCTCTCTGCACGTATTCGCAGTTTGAAATTACGACTTTTTATACCCAACATATGCCAGTACTGAACGTGGCGTGTGGTCACATTTGTCCCAAACCCCCCCTGCAGTTCTCAAAATATCGCAAACATCCCAATTTCGAGGCCTGAGCCATATTTTGGACCCAAATTCTGGCTCTATGCACGTATTCGCGGTTTGAAATTACGAGATTTTATACCAAACATATGCCAAGTTCTGAAAGCGGCAGTGAGTCACATTTTGCACAAACTCCCCTGCAGTTTTCAAAATATTCCAAATATCCCAATTTCGAGGCCTGAGCAATATTTTGGAGCCAAATTTTGACTCTCTGCAAGTATTCGCAGTTTGATATTACGACTTTTTATACCCAACATATGCCAAGTACTGAAAGCGACAGTGAGTCACATTTTGCACAAACTCCCCTGCAGTTTTCAAAATATCCCAAACATCCACTTTCGAGCCCTGAGCCATTTTTTGGAGCCAAATTCAAGCTCTCTGCACGTATTCGCAGTTTGAAATTATGACTTTTTATACGCAACATATGCCAAGTTCTGAAAGCGGCGTTTTGTCAAATTTGTCCCAAACCCCCCTGCAGTTTTCAAAATATCACAAACATCCCAATTTCGATGACTGCAATATTTTGGAGCCAAATGCTGGCTCTCTGCAAGTATTCCCAGTTTGAAATTACGATTTTTTTATACCCAACATATGCCAAGTACTGAACGCGGCATTTGGTCACATTTGTCCCAAACCCCCCCCCCCCTGTAATTTTCAAAATATCCCAAACATCCCTATTTCGAGGCCTAAGCCAAATTTTGGAGCCAAATTCTGGCTCTATGCACGTATTCGTGGTTTGAAATTACACATTTTATACCAACATATGCCAAGTCCTGAAGCGGCAGTGAGTCACATTTCGCACAAACTCCACTGCAGTTTTCGAAATATACCAAATATCCCTATTTTGAGGCCTGAGCCATAATTTGGAGCCAAATTCTGGCTCTCTGCACGTATTCGCAGTTTGAAATTACGACTTTTTATACCCAACATGTGCCAAGTACTGAAAGTGACGTTTGATCACATTTGTCCCAAACCTCCCTGAAGTTTTCAAAATATCCTAAACATCCCAATATCGAGGCCTGAGCCATAATTTGGAGCCTAATTCTGGCTCTCTGCACGTAGTCGCAGTTTGAAATTACGAATTTTTTATACCCAACATATACTAAGTCCTGAAAGCGGCAGTTAGTAACATTTGCACAAACTCCCCTGCAGTTTTCGAAATATCCCAAATATCCTAATTTCGAGGCCTGAGCCATATTTTGGAGCCAAATTCTGGCTCTCTGCACGTATTCGCAGTTTGAAATTACGACTTTTTATACCCAACATATGCCAAGTACTGAAAGCGGCGTTTGGTTACATTAGTCCCAAACCTCCCTGCAGTTTTCAAAATATCAAAAACCTCACAAAATCGAGGCCTTAGCCATATTTTGGAGCCAAATTCTTGCTCTCTGCACGTATTCGCAGTTTGATATTGCTATTTTTATACCCAACATATGCCAGTACTGAAAGCAGCAGTGAGTCACATTTTGCACAAAATCCCCTGCAGTTTTCGAATATCCCAAACATCCCAATTTCGAGGCCTAAGCCATATTTTCGAGCCAAGTTCTGGCTCTCTGCACGTATTCGCAGTTTTAAATTACGACTTTTTTATACCCAACATATACCAAGTACTGAAAGCGGCGTTTGTGGTCACATTTGTCCCAAACCCTCCCTGCAGTTTTCAAAATATCACAAACATCCCAATTTCGAGCCCTGAGCCATATTTTGGAGCCAAATTCTGGCTCTATGCACGTATTCACGGTTTGAAATTACGACATTTTATACCCAACATATGCCAAGTCTTGAAAGCGGCAGTGAGTCCCATTTCGCACAAACTCCCCTGCAGTTTTCGATATATCCAAAATATCCCAATTTCGAGGCCTGAGCCATATTTTGGAGCAAAATTCTGGCTCTCTGCACGTATTCGCAGTTTGAAATTACGACTTTTTATACCCAACATATGCCCAGTACTGAACACGGCGTGTGGTCACATTTGTCCCAAACCCCCCTTGCAGTTTTCAAAATATCCCAAACATCCCAATTTCGAGGCCTGAGCCATATTTTGGACCCAAATTCTGGCTCTATGCACGTATTCGCGGTTTGAAATTACGAGATTTTATACCAAACATATGCCAAGTTCTGAAAGCGGCAGTGAGTCACATTTTGCACAAACTCCCCTGCAGTTTTCAAAATATCCCAAATATCCCAATTTCGAGGCCTGAGCAATATTTTGGAGCCAAATTTTGGCTCTCTGCAAGTATTCGCAGTTTGATATTACGACTTATTATACCCAACATATGCCAAGTACTGAAAGCGACAGTGAGTCACATTTTGCACAAACTCCCCTGCAGTTTTCAAAATATCCCAAACATCCCACTTTCGAGCCCTGAGCCATTTTTTGGAGGCAAATTCAAGCTCTCTGCACGTATTCGCTGTTTGAAATTACGACTTTTTATACCCAACATATGCCAAGTTCTGAAAGCGGCGTTTGGTCATATTGTTCCCAAACCCCCCTGGAGTTTTTAAAATATCCCAAAAATCCCAATTTCGAGGAGAGCAATATTTTTGAGCCAAATTTTGGCTCTCTGCAAGTATTCGCAGTTTGATATTACGACTTTTTATACCCAACACATGCCAAGTCTGAAAGCAGCAGTAAGTCAAATTTTGCACAAATTCCCCTGCAGTTTTCGAAATATCCCAAATATCCCAATATCAAGGCCTGAGCCGTATTATGGAGCCAAATTCTGGCTCTCTCCACGTATTCGCAGTTTAATATTACTATTTTTATACCCAACATATGCCCAGTACTGAACGCGGCGTTTGGTCACATTTGTCCCAAACCCCACCTGCAGTTTTCAAAATATCCCAAACAAAACAATTTCGAGGCCTGAGCCATATTTTGGAGCAAAATTCTGGCTCTATGCACGTATTTGCAGTTTGAAATTACGACATTTTTTACCCAACATATGCCAAGTCCTGAAAGCGGCAGTGAGTAACATTTCGCACAAACTCCCTGCAGTTTTCGAAATATCCCAAATATCCCAATCTTGAGGCCTAAGCCATATTTTTGAGCCAAATTCTGGCTCTCTACACATATTCGCAGTTTGAAATTACGACTTTTTTATGCCCAACATATGCCAAGTACAGAAAGCGGCGTTTGGTAACATTTGTCCCAAACCCCCCTGCAGTTTTCAAAATATCCCAAACATCCCAATTTCGAGGCCTGAGCCATATTTTAGACCCAAATTCTGGCTCTATGCACGTATTCGCGGTTTGAAATTACGAGATTTTATACCAAACATATGCCAAGTTCTGAAAGCGGCAGTGAGTCACATTTCGCACAAACTCCCCTGCAGTTTTCGAAATATCCCAAATATTCCAATTTTGAGGCCTGAGCCATATTTTGGAGCCAAATTCTGGCTCTCTGCACGTATTCGCAGTTTGAAATTACGACTTTTTTATACCCAACATATGCCCAGTACTGAACGCGGCGTGTGGTCACATTTGTCCCAAACCCCCCCTGCAGTTTTCAAAATATCCCAAACATCCCCATTTCGAGGCCTGAACCATATTTTGGAGCAAAATTCTGGCTCTATGCACGTATTCGCAGATTGAATTTACGACTTTTTATACCCAACATATGCCAAGTACTGAAAGCAGCAGTAAGTCACATTTTGCACAAACTCCCCTGCAGTTTTCAAAATATCCCAAATATCCCAATTTCGAGGCCTGAGTAATATTTTGGAGCCAAATTTTGGCTCTCTGCAAGTATTCGCTGTTTGATATTACGACTTTTTATACCCAACATATGCCAAGTACTGAAAGCGGCAGTGAGTCACATTTTGCACAAACTCCCCTGCAGTTTTCAAAATATCCCAAACATCCCACTTTCGAGACCTGAGCCATATTTTGGAGCCAAATTCAAGCTTTCTGCACGCATTCGCTGTTTGAAATTACGACTTTTTATACCCAACATATGCCAAGCTCTGAAAGCGGCGTTTGGTCATGTTGGTCCCAAACCCCCTTGGAGTTTTCAAAATATCCCAAACATCCCATTTCGAGGCCTGAGCCATATTTTTGAGCCAAATTCTGGCTCTATGCACGTATTCGCAGTTTGAAATTTCGAATTTTTATACCCAACATATGCCAAGTCCTGAAAGCGGCAGAAAGTCAAATTTTGCACAAACTCGCCTGCAGTTTTCGAAATATCCCAAATATTCCAATTTTGAGGCCTGAGCCATATTTTGGAGCCAAATTCTGGCTCTCTGCACGTATTCGCTGTTTGAAATTACGACTTTTTTATACCCAACATATGCCCAGTACTGAACGCGTCGTGTGGTCACATTTGTCCCAAACCCCCCCCTGCAGTTTTCAAAATATCCCAAACATCCCCATTTCGAGGCCTGAACCATATTTTGGAGCAAAATTCTGGCTCTATGCACGTATTCGCAGATTGAATTTACGACTTTTTATACCCAACATATGCCAAGTACTGAAAGCGGCAGTGAGTCACATTTTGCACAAACTCCCCTGCAGTTTTCAAAATATTCTAAACATCCCACTTTCGAGACCTGAGCCATATTTTGGAGCCAAATTCAAGCATTCTGCACGCATTCGCTGTTTGAAATTACGACTTTTTATACCCAACATATGCCAAGCTCTGAAAGCGGCGTTTGGTCATATTGGTGTTAAACCCCCTTGGAGTTTTTAAAATATCCCAAAAATCCCAATTTCGAAGACAGAGCAATATTTTTGAGCCAAATTCTGGCTCTATGCACGTATTCGCAGTTTGAAATTACGAATTTTTATACCCAACATATGCCAAGTCCTGAAAGCGGCAGAAAGTCAAATTTTGCACAAACTCGCCTGCAGTTTTCGAAATATCCCAAATATCCCAATTTCAAAGCCTGAGCCATATCATAGAGCCAAATTATGGCTCTCTCCACGTATTCGCAGTTTAATATTTCGATTTTTATACCCAACATATGTCCAGTACTGAACGCGGCGTTTGGTCACATTTGTCCCAAACCCCACCTGCAGTTTTCATAATATCCCAAACATCCCAATTTCGAGGCCTGAGCCATATTTTGGAGCAAAATTCTGGTTCTATGCACGTATTCGCAGTTTGAAATTACGACATTTTTTACCCAACATATGCCAAGTCCTGAAAGCGGCAGTGAGTCACATTTCGCACAAACTCCCCTGCATTTTTCGAAATATCCCAAATATCCCAATTTTGAGGCCTCAGCCATATTTTTGAGCCAAATTCTGGCTCTCTGCACATATTCGCAGTTTGAAATTACGACTTTTTATACCCAACATATGCCAAGTACTGAAAGTGGCGTTTGGTCGCATTTGTGTCAAACCTCCCTGCAGTTTTAAAAATATCCTAAACATCCCAATTTCGAGGCCTGAGCCATATTTTGGAGCCAAATTCTGGCTCTATGCACGTATTCGCAGATTGAAATTACGACTTTTTATACCCAACAAATGCCAATTCCTGAAAGCGGCAGTGAGTCACATTTTGCACAAACTCCCTTGCAGTTTTCGAAATATCCAAAATATCACAATTTCGACGCCTGAGCCATATTTTGGAGCCAAATTCTGGCTCTCTCTACGTATTCGTAGTTTAGTATTACGATTTTTATACCCAACATATGCCAAGTACTGAAAGCGGCAGTGAGTCACATTTTGCACAAACTCCCCTACAGTTTTCGAAATATCCCAAATATCCCATTTTCGAGGACTGAGCAATATTTTTGAGCCAAATTCTGGCTCTGCACGTATTCGCAGTTTGAAATTACGACTTTTTAATACCCAATATATGCCAAGTACTGAATGTGGCGTTTGGTAACATTTGTCCCAAACCCCCCCTTCAGTTTTCAAAATATCCCAAACATCCAATTTCTAGGCCTGAGCCATATTTTGGAGCCAAATTACCTGCTCTATGCACGTATTCGCGGTTTGAAATTACGCCATTTTATACCCAACATATGCCAAGTCCTAAAGCGGCAGTGAATCACATTTCGCACAAACTCCCCTGCAGTTTTCGAAATATCCCAAATATCCCAATTTCGAGGCCTGAGCAATATTTTGGAGCCAAATTCTGGCTCTCTGCACGTATTCGCAGTTTGAAATTACGAATTTTTTATGCCCAACATATGCCAAGTACTGAAAGCAGCGTTTGGTCACATTTGTCCCAAACCCCCACCCAACCCTGCAGTTTACAAAATATCCCAAACATCCCAATTTCGAGGCCTGAGCCATATTTTGGAGCAAAATTCTGGCTCTATGCACGTATTCGCGGTTTGAAATTACGACATTTTTTACCCAACATATGCCAAGCCCTAAAGGCAGCAGTGAGTCACATTTCGCACAAACTCCCCTGCAGTTTTCGAAATATCCCAAATATCCCAATTTTGAGGCCTGAGCCATATTTTGGAGCCAAATTTTGGCTCTCTCCACGTATTCGCAGTTTGAAATTACGACTTTTTTATACCCAAAATATGCGAAGTACTGAAAGCTGCGTTTTGTCACATTTCTCCCAAACCTCCCTGCAGTTTTCAAAATATCCCAAACATCCCAATATCGAGGTCCGAGCCATATTTTGGAGTCAACGTCTGGATCTCTGCACATATTCACAGTTTGATATTACGAATTTTTATACCCAACATATGCCAAGTACTGGAAAGTGGCAGTGAGTCACATTTTGCACAAACTCCCCTGCAGTTTTCAAAATATCCCAAACATCCCAATTTCGAGGCCTGAACCATATTTTGGAACCAAATATTTGCTCTCTGCACGTATTCGCAGATTGAAATTACGACTTTTTATACCCAACATATGCCAAGTACTGAAAGTGCCGTTAAATCACATTTGTCCCAAACCTCCCTGCAGTTTTCAAAATATCCCAAACATCCCAATTTTGAGACCTGAGCCATATTTCGAGCCAAATTCTGGCTCTATGCACGTATTCGCAGATAGAAATTACGATTTTTATACCCAACATATTCCAAGTCCTGAAAGCGGCAGTGAGTCACATTTTGCACAAACTCCCCTGCAGTTTTCAAAATATCCCCAATATCCCAATTTCGAGGCCTGTGTCTTATTTTGGAACCAAATTTTCGCTCTCTGCAAGTATTCGAAGTTTGATATTACGATTTTTATACCCATCATATGCCAAGTCTTGAAAGCGGCAGCGAGTCACATTTCGCACAAACTCCCCTGCAGTTTTCAAAATATCCCAAACATCCCAATTTCGAGGCATAAGGCATATTCTGGAGCACAATTCTGGCTCTCTGCACGTATTCGCAGTTAAAAATTGCGACTTTTTTATACCCAACATATGCTAAGTCCTGAAAGCGGCGTTTGGTAACATTTTATGCAATCCCCCCTGCAGTTTTCAAAATATCCCAAACATCCCAATTTTAAGGCCTGATTTACATTTTGGAGCCAAATTCTAGCTCTCTGCACGTATTTGCAGTTTGAAATTACGATTTTTTATACCCAATATATGCCATGTAATGAAAGCGGTAGTTAGTCACATTTTGCACAAACTCCCATTCAGTTTTCAAAATATCCCAAATATCCCAATTTCGAGGCCTGAGCCATATTTTGGAGCCAAATTCTGGCTCTTTGCACGTATTCGCTGTTTGAAATTTCGACTTTTTATACCCAACATATGCCAAGTATGAAAACGTTGTTTGGTCACATTTGTCCCAAACCCCCCTGCAGTTTTCAAAATATCCCAAACATCCCAATTTCGAGGCCTGAGCCATATTTTGGAGCCAAATTCTGGCTCTCTGCACGTATTCGCACTTTGAAATTACGAATTTTTAAACCAAACATTTGCCAAGTTCTGGAAGCGGCGTTTGGTCATATTTGTCCCAAACCCCCCAGGAGTTTTCAAGATATCCCAAACATCCCAATTTCGAGGACTGAGGCATATTTTGGAGCCAAATTCTGGCTCTATGCACGTATTCGCAGTTTGAAATTACGAGTTTTTATACCCAACATATGCCAAGACCTGAGAGCGGCATTGAGACACATTTTGCGCAAACCCCCCTGCAGTTTTCAAAATATCCCAAACATCCCAATTTCGCGGCAAGAGCCATATTATGGAGCCAAATTCAAGCTCTCTGCACGTATTCGCAGTTTGAATTTACGACTTTTTATACCCAACATATGCCAAGTTCTGAAAGCGGCGTTTGGTCATATTGGTCCCAAACCCCCCAGGAGTTTTCAAGATATCTCAAACATCCCAATTTCGAGGACAGAGCAATATTTTTGAGCCAAATTCTAGCTCTATGCACGTATTCGCAGTTTAAAATTACCTTTTTATACCCAACATATGCCAAGTCATGAAAGCGGCAGTGAGTCAAATTTTGCACAAACTCCCCTGCAGTTTTCGAAATATCCCAAACATCCCAATTTCGAGGCCTGAGCCATATTTTGGAGCCAAACTCTGGCTCTCTGCACGTATTCGCAGTTTGAAATTACGACTTTTTATACCCAATTAATGCCAAGTACTGAATGTGGCGTTTGGTAACATTTGTCCCAAACCCCCCGCAGTTTTCAAAATATCCCAAACATCCCAATTTCGAGGCCTGAGCCATATTTTGGAGCCAAATTCTTGCTCTATGCACGTATTCGCGGTTTGAAATTACGCCATTTTATACCCAACATATGCCAAGTCCTAAAAGCGGCAGTGAGTCACATTTCGCCCAAACTCCCCTGCAGTTTTCGAAATATCCCAAATATCCCAATTTCGAGGACTGAGCAATATTTTGGAGCCAAATTCTGGCTCTCTGCACGTATTCGCAGTTTGAAATTACGACTTTTTTATGCCAACATATGCCAAGTACTGAAAGCAGCGTTTGGTCACATTTGTCCCAAACCCCCACCCCAACTGCAGTTTACAAAATATCCCAAACATCCCAATTTCAAGGCCTGAGCCATATTTTGGAGCAAAATTCTGGCTCTATGCACGTATTCGCGGTTTGAAATTACGACATTTTTTACCCAATATGTGCCAAGCCCTAAAGGCAGCAGTGAGTCACATTTCGCACAAACTCCCCTGCAGTTTTCGAAATATCCCAAATATCCCAATTTTGAGGCCTGAGCCATATTTTGGAGCCAAATTCTGGCTCTCTGCACATATTCGCAGTTTGAAATTACGACTTTTTATACCCAACATATGCCAAGTACTGAAAGTGGCGTTTGGTCACATTTGTCCCAAACCTCCCTGCAGTTTTCAAAATATCCCAAACATCCCAATTTCGAGGCCTGAGCCATATTTGGGAGCCAAATTCTGGTTCTATGCACGTATTCGCATTTGAAATTACGACTTTTTATACCCAACATATGCCAAGTCTTGAAAGCGGCATTGAGTCACATTTTGCACAAACTCCCCTGCAGTTTTCGAAATATCCCAAATATCCCAATTTCGAGGCCTGAACCATTATTTGGAGCCAAATTCTTGGTCTCTGCACGTATTAGCAGTTTTAATTGCGACTTTTATACTCAACATATGCCAAGTACTGAAAGCAGCGTTTGGTCACATTTGTCCCAATCCCCCTGCAGTTTTCAAAATATCCAAAACATATCAATTTCGAGGCCTGAGCAATATTTTGGAGCCAAATTCTGGCTCTTTGCACGTATTCGCAGTTTCAAATTTCGACTTTATATAACCAACATATGCCAAGTACTGAAAGCTGCGTTTGGTCTCATTTGTCCCAAACCTCCCTGCAGTTTTCAAAATATCCCAAACATCCCAATTTCGAGACCTGAGCCATATTTTCGAGCCAAATTCTGGCTCTATGCACGTATTCGCAGATAGAAATTACGACTTTTTATACCCAACATATGCCAAGTCCTGAAAGCGGCAGTGAGTCACATTTTGCACAAACTCCCCTGTAGTTTTCGAAATATCCCAAATATCCCAATTTGAGGCCTAAGCTATATTTTGGAGCCAAATTTTGGCTCTAACACGCATTCGCAGTTTGAAATTACGACTTTTTTATACCCAAAATATGCGAAGTACTGAATGCTGAGTTTTGTCACATTTCTCCCAAACCTCCCTGCAGTTTTCAAAATATCCCAAACATCCCAATATCGAGGTCCGAGCCATATTTTGGAGTCAACGTCTGGATCTCTGCACATATTCACAGTTTGATATTACGAATTTTTATACCCAACATATGCCAAGTACTGAAAGTGGCAGTGAGTCACATTTTGCACAAACTCCCCTGCAGTTTTCAAAATATCCCAAACATCCCAATTTCGAGGCCTGAGCCATATTTTGGAACCAAATATTTGTTCTCTTCACGTATTCGCAGATTGAAATTACGAATTTTTATACCCAACATTTGCCAAGTACTGAAAGTGGCGTTAAATCACATTTGTCCCAAACCTCCCTGCAGTTTTCAAAATATCCCAAACATCCTAATTTCGTGGCCTGAGCCATATTTTAGAGCCAAATTCTGGCTCTATGCACGTATTCCCAGTTTGAAATTACGACTTTTTATACCCAACATATGCCAAGACCTGAGAGCGGCAGTGAGTCACATTTTGCACAAACTCCCCTGCAGTTTTCGAAATATCCTAAATATCGCAATTTCGAGGCCTGAGCCATATTTTGGAGCCAAATTCTGGCTCTCTGCAGGTATTCGCAGTTTGAAATTGCGAATTTTTTACACCCAACATATGAAAGTACTGAATGCGGCGTTTGGTTTCATTTGTTCCAAACCCCCCTTGCAGTTTTCAAAATATCCCAAACAACAATATCGAGGCCTGAGCCACATTTTGGAGACAAATTCTGGCTCTATGCACGTATTCGCGGTTTGAAATTACGAGATTTTATACCCAACATATGCCGTGTCCTGAAAGCGGCAGTGAGTCACATTTCGCACAAACTACACTGCAGTTTTCAAAATATCCCAAATATCCCAATTTCGAGGCCTGAGCAATATTTGGGAGGCAAATTTTGGCTTCTGGACGTATTCGCAGTTTGAAATAACGACTTTTTTATGCCCAATATATGCCAAGTATTGAAAGAGGCGTTTGGTCACATTTGTCCCAAACCCCCCCCTGCAGTTTTCAAAATATCCCAAACATCCCAATTTCGAGGCCTGAGCAATATTATGGAGCCAAATTCTGGCTCTCTGCACATATTCTCAGTTTGAAATTACGAATTTATATACCCAACATATGCCAAGTACTGAAAGCGACGTTTGGTCATATTTGTCCCAAAACCTCACTGCAGTTTTCAAAATATCTCAAACATCCCAATTTCGACGCCTGAGCCATATTTTGGAGCCAAATTCTGGCTCTCTGCACGTATTCGCAGTTTGAAATTACGACTTTATTCAAACATATGCCAAGTCTTGAAAGAGGCAGTGAGTCACATTTTGCACAAACTCCCTTGCAGTTTTCGAAATATCCCAAATCTAAATTTCGACACCTGAGCCATATTTTGGAGCCAAATTCTGGCTCTCTGCACGTAATCGCAGTTTGAAATTTCGACTTTTTATACCCAACATATGCCAAGTACTGAAAGCAGCAGTGAGTCACATTTAGCACAAACTCCCCTGCAGTTTTCAAAATATCCCAAATATCCCAATTTCGACGCCAGAGCCATATTTTGGAGCCAAATTCTTGCTCACTGCACGTATTCGCAGTTTGAAATTACGACTTTTATACCCAACATATGCCAAGTACTGAGAGCAGCAGTGAGTCACATTTTGCACAAACTCCCCTGCATTTTTCAAATATCCCAAGCATGCCACTTTCGAGGCTTGAGCCATATTTTGGAGCCAAATTCAAGCTCTCTGCACGTACTCGCAGTTTGAAATTACGACTTTTATACCCAACATATGCTAAGTTGAAAGCAGCGTTTGTCAAATTTGTCCCAAACCCCCTGCAGTTTTCAAAATATCCCAAATCCCAATTTCGACGCCAGAGCAATATTTTGGAGCCAAATGCTGGCTCTCTGCACGTATTCGCAGTTTGAAATTACGACTTTTTTATACCCAACATATGCCAAGTACTGAACGCGGCATTTGGTCACATTTGTCCCAAACCCCCCCCCCCTGTAATTTTCAAATATCCCAAACATCCCTATTTCGAGGCCTAAGCCAAATTTTAAAGCCAAATTCTGGCTCTCTGCACATATTCGCGTTTGAAATTACGACTTTTTATACCAACATATGCCAAGTACTGAAAGTGGCGTTGGTCACATTTGTCCCAAACCTCCTGCAGTTTTCAAAATCCCAAACATCCCAATTTCGAGGCCTGAGCCATATTTTGGAGCAAATTCTGGTTCTATGCACGTATTCGCAGTTTGAAATTACGACTTTTTATACCCAACATATGCCAAGTCTTGAAAGCGGCATTGAGTCACATTTTGCACAAACTCCCCTGCAGTTTCGAAATATCCCAAATATCCAATTTCGAGGACTGAACCATTATTTGGAGCCAAATTCTGGGTCTCTGCACGTATTAGCAGTTTTTAATTGCGACTTTTATACTCAACATATGCCAAGTACTGAAAGCAGCGTTTGGTCACATTGTCCCAATCCCCCCTGCAGTTTCAAAATATCCAAAACATATCAATTTCGAGGCCTGAGCAATATTTTGGAGCCAAATTCTGGCTCTCTGCACGTATTCGCAGTTTGAAATTTCGACTTTATATAACCAACATATGCCTTAAAAGCTGCGTTTGGTCACATTTGTCCCAAACCTCCCTGCAGTTTTCAAAATATCCAAATATCTCAATTTCGAGGCCGGAGCCATATTTTGGAGCCAAATTTTGGCTCTCTGCACGTATTCACAGTTTGAAATTACGACTTTTTGTACCCAAAATATGCCAAGTACTGAATGCGGGCGTTTGGTTACATTTGTACCAAACCTCCTTGCAGTTTTTAAAATATCACATACATCTCAATATCGAGGCTTGAGCCATATTTTGGAGCCAAATTCTGGCTCTCTGCACGTATTCGCCTTTTGATATGCCGATTTTTATACCCAAACATATGCCAAGTACTGAAAGCAGCAGTGAGTCACATTTTGCACAAACTCCCCTGCAGTTTTCGAAATATCCCAAACATCCCAATTTCGAGGCCTGAGCCATATTTTGGAGCCAAACTCTGTCTCTCTGCACGTATTCGCAGTTTGAAATTACGATTTTTTTATACCCAATATATGCCAAGTACTGTAAGCAGCGTTTGGTAATATATGTCCCAAACCCCCCCTGCAGTTTTTCAAATATCCCAAACATCCCAATTTCGAGGCCTGAGCCACATTTTGGAGCCAAATTCTGACTCTATGCACGTATTCGCGGTTTGAAATTATGACATTTTATACCCAACATATGCAAAGTCCTGAAACCGGCAATGAGTCACATTTCGAACAAACTGCACTGCAGTTTTCCAAATATCCCAAATATCCTAATTTCGAGCCTGAGCAATATTTGGGAGCCAAATTCTGGCTCTCTGCACGTATTCGCAATTTGAAATTGCGACTTTTTTATGCCCAACATATGCCAAGTACTGAAGCAGCAGTGAGTCACATTTTGCACAAACTCCCCTGCAGTTTTCGAAATATCCCAAACATCCCAATTTCGAGGCCTGAGCCATATTTTGGAGCCAAATTCTGGCTCTCTGCACGTATTCGCATTTTGATATTACCATTTTTATACCCAACATATGCCAAGTACTGAAAGCAGCAGTGAGTCACATTTTGCACAAACTCCCCTGCAGTTTTCGAAATATCCCAAACATCCCAATTTCGAGGCCTGAGCCATATTTTGGAGGCAAATTCTGGCTCTCTGCACGTATTAGCAGTTTGAAATTACGACTTTTTATACCCAACATATGCCAAGTTCTGAATGCGGCGTTTGGTCATATTTGTCCCAAACCCCCCTGCAGTTTTCAAAATATCCCAAACATCCCAATTTCGAGGACTGAGCAATATTTTGGAGCCAAATTCTGGCTCTATGCACGTATTCGCAGTTTGAAATTACGAATTTTATATACCCAACATATGCAAAGTACTGAAAGCAGCAGCGAGTCACATTTTGCACAAACTCCCCTGCAGTTTTCAAAATATCCCAAATATCTTAATTACGAGGCCTGAGCCATATTTTGGAGTCAGATTCTGGCTCTCTGCACGTATTCGCAGTTTGAAATTACGAATTTTTATACCCAACATATGCCAAGTTCTGAAAGCGGCTTTTGGTCATATTTGTCTCAAAGACCCCTGAGGTTTTCAAAATATCCCAAACATCCCAATTTCGAGTACTGACCAATATTTTGGAGCCAAATTCTGGCTCTATGCACGTATTCGAAGTTTGAAAATACGACTTTTTATACCCAACATATGCCAAGTCCTGAAAGCGGCAGTGAGTCACATTTTGAACAAACTCCTTTGCAGTTTTCGAAATATCCCAAATATCCCAATTTCGACACCTGAGCCATATTTTGGAGCCAAATTCTGGCTCTCTGCACGTATTCGCAGTTTTATATTACGACTTTTTATACCCAACATATGCCAAGTACTGAAAGCGGCGTTTGGTCACATGTGTCCCAAATCTCCCTGCAGTTTTCAAAATATACCAAATATCCCAATTTCGAGGCCTGAGCAATATTTGGGAGCCAAATTCTGGCTCTCTGCACGTATTCGCAGTTTGAAATTACGACTTTTTTTTACCCAACATATGCCAAGTACTGAAAGCGGCGTTTGGTCACATTTGTCCTAATCCCCCCCTGCAGTTTTCAAAATATTCCAAACATCCCAATTTCGAGGCCTGAGCCATATTTTAGAGCTAAATTCTGGTTCTATGCACGTATTCGCGGTTTTAAATTACGATATTTTATACCCAACATATGCCAAGTACTGAAAGCAGCAGTGAGTCACATTTTGCACAAACTCCCCTGCAGTTTTCGAAATATCCCAAATATCCCAATTTCGAGACCTGAGCAATATTTTGGAGCCAAATTCTGGCTCTCTGCAAGTATTCGCAGTTTGATATTACAGCTTTTTAAACCCAACATATGCCAAGTACTGAAAGCGGCAGTGAGTCACATTTTGCACAAACTCCCCTGCAGTTTTCAAAATATCCCAAACATCCCACTTTCGAGGCCTGAGCCAATTTTTGGAGCCAAATTCAAGCTCTCTGCACGTATTCGCAGTTTGAAATTACGACTTTTTATACCCAACATATGCCAAGTTCTGAGAGCGGCGTTTGGTCATGTTGGTCCCAAACCCCCCTGCAGTTTTCTAAATATCCCAAACATCCCAATTTCGAGGCCTGAGCCATATTTTGGAGCCAAATCTGGCTCTATGCACGTATTCGCAAATTGAAATTACGACTTTTTATTCCCAACATATGATAAGTCCTGAAAGCGGCAGTTAGTCACATTTTGAACAAACTCCTCTGCAGTTTTCGAAATATCCCAAATATTCCAATTTCGAGGCATATGCCATATTTTGGAGCCAAATTCTGGCTCTATGCACGTATTCGCTGTTTGAAATTACGACTTTTTATACCCAACATATGCCTAGTACTGAAAGTGGCAGTGAGTCACATTTTGCACAAACTCCCCTGCATTTTTCGAAATATCCCAAATATCCCAATTTTGAGGCCTGAGCCATATTTTGGAGCCAAATTCAGGCTCTCTGCACATATTCGCAGCTTGAAATTACCACTTTTTTATACCCAACATATGCCAAGTACTGAAAGCGGCGTTTGGTCACATTTGTCTCAATCCCCCTGCAGTTTTCAAAATATCCCAAACATTCCAATTTCGAGGCCTGAGCCATATTTTTGAGCCAAGTTCTGGCTCTCTGCACGTATTCGCAGTTTGAAATTACGACTTTTTTATGCCCAACATATACCAAGTACTGAAAGCGGCGTTTGGTCACATTTGTCCCAAACCCCCCCTGCAGTTTACAAAATATCCCAAACATCCCAATTTCGAGGCCTGAGCCATATTTTGGAGCCAAATTCTGGCTCTATGCACGTATTCGCGGTTTGAAATTACGATATTTTTTACCCAACATATGCCAAGCCCTAAATGCAGCAGTGAGTCACATTTCGCACAAACTCCCCTGCAGTTTTCGAAATATCCCAAATATTCCAATTTTGAGGCCTGAGCCATATTTTGTAGCCAAATTCTGGCTCTCTGCACATATTCGCGGTTTAAAATTACAACTTTTTATACCCAACATATTCCAAGTACTGAAAGTAGCGTTTGGTCACATTTGTCCCAAACCTACCTGCAGTTTTAAAAATATCCCAAACATCCCAATTTCGAGGCCTGAGCCATATTTTGGAGCCAAATTCTGGATCTATGCACGTATTCGCAGATTGAAATTACGACTTTTTATACCCAACATATGCCAATTCCTGAAAGCAGCAGTGAGTCACATTTTGAACAAACTTCCTTGCAGTTTTCGAAATATCCCAAATATCCCAATTTCGATGCCTGAGCCATATTTTGGAGCCAAATTCTAGCTCTCTGCACGTATTCGCAGTTTGAAATTACGACTTTTTATACCCAACATATGCCAAGTACTGAAAGTGGCGTTGGTCACATTTGTCCCAATCCTCCCTGCAGTTTTCAAAATATCCCAAACATCTCAATTTCGAGGCCTGAGCCATATTTTGGAGCCAAATTCTGGCTCTCTGCACGTATTCGCAGTTTGAAATTCCGACATTTTATACCCAACATATGCCAAGTACTGAAAGCGGCGTTTAGTCACATGTGTCCCAAACCTCCCTGCTGTTTTCAAAATATCCCAAACATCCCAATTTCGAGGACTGAGCAATATTTTAGAGCCAAATTCGGGCTCTATGCACGTATTCGCAGTTTAAAATTATAACTTTTTATACCCAACATATGCCAAGTCCTGAAATTGGCAGTGAGTCCCATTTTGCACAAACTCCCATGCAGTTTTCGAAATATCCAAAATATCCCAATTTCGAAGCCTGACCCATATTTTGGATCCAAATTCTAGCTCTCTGCACGTATTCGCAGTTTGAAATTACGACTTTTTTTTACCCAACATATGCCAAGTACTGAAAGCGGCGTTGGGTCACATTTGTCCCAATCCCCCCCTGCAGTTTTCAAAATATCCCAAACATCCCAATATCGAGGCCTGAGCCATATTTTAGAGCTAAATTCTGGCTCTATGCACGTATTCGCGGTTTGAAATTACGATATTTTATACCCAACATATGCCAAGTACTGAAAGCAGCAGTGAGTCACATTTTGCGCAAACTCCCCTGCAGTTTTCGAAATATCCTAAATATCGCAATTTCGAGGCCTGAGCCATATTTTGGAGCCAAATTCAGGCTCTCTGCAGGTATTCGCAGTTTGAAATTACGAATTTTTTATACCCAACATATGCCAAGTACTGAATGCGTCATTTAGTTACATTTGTCCCAAACCTCCCTGCAATTTTCAAAATATCCCAAACATCCCAATTTCGAGGCCTGAGCAATATTATGGAGCCAAATTCTGACTCTATGCACGTATTCGCGGTTTGAAATTACGACATTTTATATGCAACATATGCCAAGTACTGAAAGCGACGTTTGGTAATATATGTCCCAAACCTCACTGCAGTTTTCAAAATATCCCAAACATCCCAATTTCGACGCCTGAGCCATATTTTGAGCCAAATTCTGGCTCTCTGCACGTATTCGCAGTTTGAAATTACTACTTCTTATACCCAACATATGCCAAGTACAGAAAGCAGCAGTGAGTCAACTTTCACACAAACTCCCCTGCAGTTTTCGAAATATCCCAAATATCCCAATTTTGAGGCCTGATCAATATTTTGGAGCCAAATTCTGGCTCTCGCACGTATTCTCAGTTTGAAATTACCTCTATTTTATACCCAACATATGCCAGGTACTGAAAGCGGCGTTTGGTCACATTTGTCCCAATCCCCCCTGCAGTTTTCAAAATATCCCAAACATACCAATTTCGATGCCTGAGCTATATTTTGGAACCAAATTCTGGCTCTCTGCACGTATTCGCAGTTTGAAATTACGACTTTTTTATACCCAACATATACTAAGTAATGAAATTGGCGTTTGGTCACATTTGTCCCTAACCCCCCCTGCAGTTTTCAAAATATCCCAAACATCCCAATTTCGAGTCCTGAGCCTTATTTTGGAGCCAAATTCTGGCTCTATGCACGTATTCGCGGTTTGAAATTACGACATTTTATGCCCAACATATGCCAAGTCTTGAAAGCGGCAGTGAGTCACATTTTGCACAAACTCCCCTGCAGTTTTCGAAATGTCCCAAATATCCCAATTTCGTGGCCTGAGCCATATTTTGGAGCCAAATTCTGGCTCTCTACACGTATTCACAGTTTGAAATTACGAATTTTTATACCCAACATATGCCAAGTTCTGAAAGCGGCTTTTGGTCATATTTGTCTCAAAGACCCCTGAGGTTTTCAAAATATCCCAAACATCCCAATTTCGAGTACTGAGCAATATTTTGGAGCCAAATTCTGGCTCTATGCACGTATTCGAAGAATGAAAATACGACTTTTTATACCCAACATATGCCAAGTCCTGAAAGCGGCAGTGAGTCACATTTTGCACAAACTCCTTTGTATTTTTCGAAATATCCAAAATATTCCAATTTCGACACCTGAGCCATATTTTGGAGCCAAATTCTGGCTCTCTGCACGTATTCGCAGTTTTAAATTACGACTATTTATACCCAACATATGCCAAGTACTGATAGCAGCAGTGAGTCACATTAAGCACAAACTCCCCTGCAGTTTTCAAAATATCCCAAATATCCCAATTTCGACGCCTGAGCCATATTTTGGAGCCAAATTCTAGCTCTCTGCACGTATTCGCAGTTTGAAATTACGAATTTTTATACCCAATATATGCCAAGTACTGAAAGCGGCATTTGGTAATATCTGTCCCAAACCCCCCCTGCTGATTTCAAAATATCCCAAACATCCCAATTTTGAGGCCTTAGCCATATTTTGAAGCCAAAATCTGGCTCTATGAACGTATTCGCGGTTTGAAATTACGACATTTTTTACCCAACATATGCCAAGTACTGAGAGTGGCAGTGCGTCACACTTCGCACAAACTCCCCTGCAGTTTACGAAATATCCCGAATATCCCAATTTCGAGGCCTGTGCAATATTTTGGAGCCAAATTCTGGCTCTCTGCACGTATTCGCAGTTTGAAAATACGACTTTTTATGCCCAACATATGCCAAGTACTGAGAGCGGCGTTTGGTCACATTTGTCCCAAACCCCCACTGCAGTTTTCAAATTATCCCAAACATCCCAATCTCGAGGCATGAGCAATATTTAGGATCCAAATTCTGGCTATATGCACGTATTCGAGGTTTGAAATTTCGACATTTTAAACATAACATATGCCAAGTCCTGAAAGCGGCAGTGAGTCACATTTCGCACAAACTCCCCTGCAGTTTTCGAAATATCCCAAATATCCCAATTTTTAGGCCTATATCCATATTTTGGAGCCAAATTCTGGCTCTCTGCAGGTATTCGCAGTTTTAAATTTCGACTTTTTTATACCCAACATATGCCAAGTATTGAAAGCGGTGTTTGGTCAAATTTGTCCCAAAACTTCCTGCAGTTTTCAAAATATCCCAAACATCTCAATATCGAGACCTGAGCAATATTTTGGAGCCAACGTTTGGCACGAATTCACCGTTTGATAATACGACTTTTTAAACCCAACATTTGCCAAGTATTGAAAGTGGCAGTGAGTCACATTTTGCGCAAACTCCCCTGCAGTTTTCAAAATATCCCAAATATCTCAATTTCGAGGCCGGAGCCATATTTTGGAGCCAAATTTTGGCTCTCTGCACGTATTCACAGTTTGAAATTACGACTTTTTGTACCCAAAATATGCCAAGTACTGAATGCGGCGTTTGGTTACATTTGTACCAAACCTCCTTGCAGTTTTTAAAATATCACATACATCTCAATATCGAGGCTTGAGCCATATTTTGGAGCCAAATTCTGGCTCTCTGCACGTATTCGCCTCTTGATATGCCGATTTTTATACCCAACATATGCCAAGTACTGAAAGCAGCAGTGAGTCACATTTTGCACAAACTCCCCTGCAGTTTTCGAAATATCCCAAACATCCCAATTTCGAGGCCTGAGCCATATTTTGGAGCCAAACTCTGTCTCTCTGCACGTATTCGCAGTTTGAAATTACGATTTTTTTATACCCAATATATGCCAAGTACTGAAAGCAGCGTTTGGTAATATATGTCCCAAACCCCCCCTGCAGTTTTCAAAATATCCCAAACATCCCAATTTCGAGGCCTGAGCCACATTTTGGAGCCAAATTCTGACTCTATGCACGTATTCGCGGTTTGAAATTATGACATTTTATACCCAACATATGCAAAGTCCTGAAACCGGCAATGAGTCACATTTCGAACAAACTGCACTGCAGTTTTCCAAATATCCCAAATATCCTAATTTCGAGGCCTGAGCAATATTTGGGAGCCAAATTCTGGCTCTCTGCACGTATTCGCAATTTGAAATTGCGACTTTTTTATGCCCAACATATGCCAAGTACTGAAAGCAGCAGTGAGTCACATTTTGCACAAACTCCCCTGCAGTTTTCGAAATATCCCAAACATCCCAATTTCGAGGCCTGAGCCATATTTTGGAGCCAAATTCTGGCTCTCTGCACGTATTCGCATTTTGATATTACCATTTTTATACCCAACATTTGCCAAGTACTGAAAGCAGCAGTGAGTCACATTTTGCACAAACTCCCCTGCAGTTTTCGAAATATCCCAAACATCCCAATTTTGAGGCCTGAGCCATATTTTGGAGGCAAATTCTGGCTCTCTGCACGTATTAGCAGTTTGAAATTACGACTTTTTATACCCAACATATGCCAAGTTCTGAATGCGGCGTTTGGTCATATTTGTCCCAAACCCCCCTGCAGTTTTCAAAATATCCCAAACATCCCAATTTCGAGGACTGAGCAATATTTTGGAGCCAAATTCTGGCTCTATGCACGTATTCGCAGTTTGAAATTACGAATTTTATATACCCAACATATGCAAAGTACTGAAAGCAGCAGCGAGTCACATTTTGCACAAACTCCCCTGCAGTTTTCAAAATATCCCAAATATCTTAATTACGAGGCCTGAGCCATATTTTGGAGTCAGATTCTGGCTCTCTGCACGTATTCGCAGTTTGAAATTACGAATTTTTATACCCAACATATGCCAAGTTCTGAAAGCGGCTTTTGGTCATATTTGTCTCAAAGGCCCCTGAGGTTTTCAAAATATCCCAAACATCCCAATTTCGAGTACTGACCAATATTTTGGAGCCAAATTCTGGCTCTATGCACGTATTCGAAGTTTGAAAATACGACTTTTTATACCCAACATATGCCAAGTCCTGAAAGCGGCAGTGAGTCACATTTTGCACAAACTCCTTTGCAGTTTTCGAAATATCCCAAATATCCCAATTTCGACACCTGAGCCATATTTTGGAGCCAAATTCTGGCTCTCTGCACGTATTCGCAGTTTTATATTACGACTTTTTATACCCAACATATGCCAAGTACTGAAAGCGGCGTTTGGTCACATGTGTCCCAAATCTCCCTGCAGTTTTCAAAATATACCAAATATCCCAATTTCGAGGCCTGAGCAATATTTGGGAGCCAAATTCTGGCTCTCTGCACGTATTCGCAGTTTGAAATAACGACTTTTTTATGCCCAATATTTGCCAAGTATTGAAAGAGGCGTTTGGTCACATTTGTCCCAAACCCCCCCTGCAGTTTTCAAAATATCCCAAACATCCCAATTTTGAGGCCTGAGCAATATTATGGAGCCAAATTCTGGCTCTATGCACGTATTCGCGGTTTGAAATTACGACTTTTTATACCAAACATATGCCAAGTACTGAGAGCAGCAGTGAGTCACATTTTGCACAAACTCCCCTGCATTTTTCAAAATATCCCAAGCATGGCACTTTCGAGGCTTGAGCCATATTTTGGAGCCAAATTCAAGCTCTCTGCACGTATTCGCAGTTTGAAATTACGACTTTTTTATACCCAACATATGCGAAGTACTGAACGCGGCATTTGGTCACATTTGTCCCAAACCCCCCCCCCCTCCTGTAATTTTCAAAATATCCCAAACATCCCTATTTCGAGGCCTAAGCCAAATTTTGGAGCCAAATTCTGGCTCTATGCACGTATTCGTGGTTTGAAATTACGACATTTTATACCCAACATATGCCAAGTCCTGAAAGCGGCAGTGAGTCACATTTCGCACAAACTCCCCTGCAGTTTTAAAAATATCCCAAATATCCCAATTTTGAGGCCTGATCCATATGTTGGAGCCAAATTCTGGCTCTCTGCACGTATTCTCAGTTTGAAATTACGACTTTATATTCCCAACATATGCCAAGTACTAAAAGCGACGTTTGGTCATATTTGTCCCAAAACCTCACTGCAGTTTTCAAAATATCTCAAACATCCCAATTTCGACGCCTGAGCCATATTTTGGAGCCAAATTCTGGCTCTCTGCACGTATTCGCAGTTTGAAATTACGACTTTATTCAAACATATGCCAAGTCTTGAAAGAGGCAGTGAGTCACGTTTTGCACAAACTCCCTGGCAGTTTTCGAAATATCCCAAATGTCTAAAGTTCGACACCTGAGCCATATTTTGGAGCAAAATTCTGGCTCTCTGCACGTATTCGCAGTTTGAAATTTTTAATTTTATACCCAACATATGCCAAGTACTGAAAGCAGCAGTGAGTCACATTTAGCACAAACTCCCCTGCAGTTTTCAAAATATCCCAAATATCCCAATTTCGACGCCAGAGCCATATTTTGGAGCCAAATTCTTGCTCTCTGCACGTATTCGCAGTTTGAAACTACGAATTTTTATACTAAACATATGCCAAGTACTGAGAGCAGCAGTGAGTCACATTTTGCACAAACTCCCCTGCATTTTTCAAAATATCCCAAGCATGCCATTTTCGAGGCTTGAGCCATATTTTGGAGCCAAATTCAAGCTCTCTGCACGTATTCGCAGTTTGAAATTACGACTTTTTTATACCCAACATATGCGAAGTACTGAACGCGGCATTTGGTCACATTTGTCCCAAACCCCCCCCCCCCTCCTGTAATTTTCAAAATATCCCAAACATCCCTATTTCGAGGCCTAAGCCAAATTTTGGAGCCAAATTCTGGCTCTATGCACGTATTCGTGGTTTGAAATTACGACATTTTATACCCAACATATGCCAAGTCCTGAAAGCGGCAGTGAGTCACATTTCGCACAAACTCCCCTGCAGTTTTAAAAATATCCCAAATATCCCAATTTTGAGGCCTGATCCATATGTTGGAGCCAAATTCTGGCTCTCTGCACGTATTCTCAGTTTGAAATTACGACTTTATATTCCCAACATATGCCAAGTACTAAAAGCGACGTTTGGTCATATTTGTCCCAAAACCTCACTGCAGTTTTCAAAATATCTCAAACATCCCAATTTCGACGCCTGAGCCATATTTTGGAGCCAAATTCTGGTTCTCTGCACGTATTCGCAGTTTGAAATTACGACTTTATTCAAACATATGCCAAGTCTTGAAAGAGGCAGTGAGTCACGTTTTGCACAAACTCCCTGGCAGTTTTCGAAATATCCCAAATGTCTAAAGTTCGACACCTGAGCCATATTTTGGAGCAAAATTCTGGCTCTCTGCACGTATTCGCAGTTTGAAATTTTTAATTTTATACCCAACATATGCCAAGTACTGAAAGCAGCAGTGAGTCACATTTAGCACAAACTCCCCTGCAGTTTTCAAAATATCCCAAATATCCCAATTTCGACGCCAGAGCCATATTTTGGAGCCAAATTCTTGCTCTCTGCACGTATTCGCAGTTTGAAACTACGAATTTTTATACTAAACATATGCCAAGTACTGAGAGCAGCAGTGAGTCACATTTTGCACAAACTCCCCTGCATTTTTCAAAATATCCCAAGCATGCCATTTTCGAGGCTTGAGCCATATTTTGGAGCCAAATTCAAGCTCTCTGCACGTATTCGCAGTTTGAAATTACGACTTTTTTATACCCAACATATGCCAAGTACTGAACGCGGCATTTGGTCACATTTGTCCCAAACCCCCCCCCCCCTGTAATTTTCAAAATTTCCCAAACATCCCTATTTCGAGGCCTAAGCCAAATTTTGGAGTAAAATTCTGGCTCTATGCACGTATTCGTGGTTTGAAATTACGACATTTTATACCCAACATATTCCAAGTCCTGAAAGCGGCAGTGAGTCACATTTCGCACAAACTCCACTGCAGTTTTCGAAATATACCAAATATCCCTATTTTGAGGCCTGAGCCATAATTTGGAGCCAAATTCTGGCTCTCTGCACGTATTCGCAGTTTGAAATTACGACTTTTTATACCCAACATATGCCAAGTACTGAAAGTGGCGTTTGATCACATTTGTCCCAAACCTCCCTGCAGTTTTCAAAATATCCTAAACATCCTAATATCGAGGCCTGAGCCATATTTTGGAGCCAAATTCTGGCTCTCTGCACGTATTCGCAGTTTGAAATTACGAATTTTTTATACCCAACATATGCCTAGTACTGAAAGCAGCAGTGAGTCACATTTTGCACAAACTCCCCTGCAGTTTTCAAAATATCCCAAACATCCCACTTTCGAGGCCTGAGCCATATTTAGAAGCCAAATTCAAGCTCTCTGCATGTATTCGCAGTTTAAAATTACGACTTTGTATACCCAACATATGCCAAGTTCTGAAAGCGGCGTTTGGTCAAATTTGTCCCAAACCCCCCTGCAGTTTTCAAAATATCCCAAACATGCTAATTTCGAGGACTGAGCAATATTTTGGAGCCAAATTCTGGCTCTATGCACGTATTCGCAGTTTGAAATTACGACTTTTTATACCCAACATATGCCAAGTCCTGAAAGCGGCAGTGAGTCACATTTTGCACAAACACCCCTGCAGTTTTCGAAATATCCCAAATATCTCAATTTCGAGGCCTGAGCCATATTTTGGATCAAATTCTGGCTCTCTGCACGTATTCGCAGTTTGAAATTACGATTTTTATACCCAACATATGCTAAGTCCTGAAAGCGGCAGTTAGTCACATTTTGAACCAACTCCCATGCAGTTTTCTAAATATCCCAAATATCCTAATTTCGAGGCCTGAACCATAATTTGGAGCCAAATTCTGGGTCTCTGCACGTATTCGCAGTTTGAAATTACGACTTTTTATACCCAACATATGCCAAGTACTGAAAGCGGCGTTTGGTCACATGTGTCCCAAATCTCCCTGCAGTTTTCAAAATATCCCAAACAACCTAATTTCGAGGCCTGAGCCATATTTTGGAGCCAAATTCTGGCTCTCTGCACGTATTCGCAGTTTGAAATTACGACTTTATATACCCAACATATGCCAAGTACTGAAAGCGGCGTTTGGTCATATTTGTCCCAAACCTCCCTGCAGTTTTAAAAATATCCCAAACATCCTAATTTCGTGGCCTGAGCCATATTTTAGAGCCAAATTCTGGCTCTATGCACGTAATCCCAGTTTGAAATTACGACTTTTTATACCCAACATATGCCAAGACCTGAAAGCGGCAGTGAGTCACATTTTGCACAAACTCCCCTGCAGTTTTCGAAATATCCTAAATATCGCAATTTCGAGGCCTGAGCCATATTTTGGAGCCAAATTCTGGCTCTCTGCAGGTATTCGCAGTTTGAAATTGCGAATTTTTTACACCCAACATATCCGAAGTACTGAATGCGGCGTTTGGTTTCATTTGTCCCAAACCCCCCTGCAGTTTTCAAAATATCCCAAACAACACAATATCGACGCCTGAGCCACATTTTGGAGCCAAATTCTGGCTCTATGCACGTATTTGCGGTTTGAAATTACGAGATTTTATACCCAACATATGCCGTGTCCTGAAAGCGGCAGTGAGTCACAATTCGCACAAACTGCACTGCAGTTTTCAAAATATCCCAAATATCCCAATTTCGAGGCCTGAGCAATATTTGGGAGGCAAATTTTGGCTTTCTGCACGTATTCGCAGTTTGAAATAACGACTTTTTTATGCCCAATATATGGCAAGTATTGAAAGAGGCGTTTGGTCACATTTGTCGCAAACCCCCCCTGCAGTTTTCAAAATATCCCAAACAATCCAATTTCGAGGCCTGAACATTATTATGGAGCCAAATTCTGGCTCTATGCACGTATTCGCGGTTTGAAATTACGACATTTTATACGCAACATATGCCAAGTCCTGAAAGTGGCAGTGAGTCACATTTCACGCAAACTCCCCTGCAGTTTTCAAAATATCCCAAATATCCCAATTTTGAGGCCTGATCCATATGTTGGAGCCAAATTCTGGCTCTCTGCACGTATTCGAAGTTTAAAATTACGACTTTATTCAAACATATGCCAAGTCATGAAAGAGGCAGTGAGTCACGTTTTGCACAAACTCCCTTGCAGTTTTCGAAATATCCCAAATATCTAAATTTCGACACCTGAGCCATATTTTGGAGCCAAATTCTGGCTCTCTGCACGTATTCGCAGTATGAAATTTCGACTTTTTATACCCAACATATGCCAAGTACTGAAAGCAGCAGTGAGTCACATTTAGCACAAACTCCCCTGCAGTTTTCAAAATATCCCAAATACCCCTAATTTCGACGCCAGAGCCATATTTTGGAGCCAAATTCTTGCTCACTGCACGTATTCGCAGTTTGAAATTACGACTTTTTATACCCAACATATGCCAAGTACTGGGAGCAGCAGTGAGTCACATTTTGCACAAACTCCCCTGCATTTTTCAAAATATCCCAAGCATGCCACTTTCGAGGCTTGAGCCATATTTTGGAGCGAAATTCACGCTCTCTGCACGTATTCGCAGTTTGAAATTACGACTTTTTATACGCAACATATGCCAAGTTCTGAAAGCGGCGTTTTGTCAAATTTGTCCCAAACCCCCCTGCATTTTCAAAATATCCCAAACATCCCAATTTCGATGACTGAGCAATATTTTGGAGCCAAATGCTGGCTCTCTGCAAGTATTCGCAGTTTGAAATTACGACTTTTTTATACTCAACATATGCCAAGTACTGAACGCGGCATTTGGTCACATTTGTCCCAAACCCCCCCCCCCCTGTAATTTTCAAAATATCCCAAACATCCCTATTTCGAGGCCTAAGCCAAATTTTGGAGCCAAATTCTGGCTCTATGCACGTATTCGTGGTTTGAAATTACGACATTTTATACCCAACATATGCCAAGTCCTGAAAGCGGCAGTGAGTCACATTTTGCACAAACTCCACTGCAGTTTTCGAAATATACCAAATATCCCTATTTTGAGGCCTGAGCCATAATTTGGAGCCAAATTCTGGCTCTCTGCACGTATTCGCAGTTTGAAATTACGACTTTTTATTCCCAACATGTGCCAAGTACTGAAAGTGGCGTTTGATCACATTTGTCCCAAACCTCCCTGAAGTTTTCAAAATATCCTAAACATCCCAATATCGAGGCCTGAGCCATAATTTGGAGCCTAATTCTGGCTCTCTGCACGTAGTCGCAGTTTGAAATTACGAATTTTTTATACCCAACATATACTAAGTCCTGAAAGCGGCAGTTAGTAACATTTTGCACAAACTCCCCTGCAGTTTTCGAAATATCCCAAATATCCTAATTTCGAGGCCTGAGCCATATTTTGGAGCCAAATTCTGGCTCTCTGCACGTATTCGCAGTTTGAAATTACGACTTTTTATACCCAACATATGCCAAGTACTGAAAGCGGCGTTTGGTTACATTAGTCCCAAACCTCCCTGCAGTTTTCAAAATATCCCAAACCTCACAAAATCGAGGCCTTAGCCATATTTTGGAGCCAAATTCTTGCTCTCTGCACGTATTCGCAGTTTGATATTGCGATTTTTATACCCAACATATGCCAAGTACTGAAAGCAGCAGTGAGTCACATTTTGCACAAAATCCCCTGCAGTTTTCGAAATATCCCAAACATCCCAATTTCGAGGCCTAAGCCATATTTTCGAGCCAAGTTCTGGCTCTCTGCACGTATTCGCAGTTTTAAATTACGACTTTTTTATACCCAACATATACCAAGTACTGAAAGCGGCGTTTGGTCACATTTGTCCGAAACCCTCCCTGCAGTTTTCAAAATATCACAAACATCCCAATTTCGAGGCCTGAGCCATATTTTGGAGCCAAATTCTGGCTCTATGCACGTATTCACGGTTTGAAATTACGACATTATACCCAACATATGCCAAGTCTTGAAAGCGGCATTGAGTCCCATTTCGCACAAACTCCCCTGCAGTTTTCGATATATCCAAAATATCCCAATTTCGAGGCCTGAGCCATATTTTGGAGCAAAATTCTGGCTCTCTGCACGTATTCGCAGTTTGAAATTACGACATTTTATACCCAACATATGCCCAGTACTGAACGCGGCGTGCGGTCACATTTGTCCCAAACCCCCCCCTGCAGTTTTCAAAATATCCCAAACATCCCAATTTCGAGGCCTGAGCCATATTTTGGACCCAAATTCTGGCTCTATGCACGTATTCGCGGTTTGAAATTACGAGATTTTATACCAAACATATGCCAAGTTCTGAAAGCGGCAGTGAGTCACATTTTGCACAAACTCCCCTGCAGTTTTCAAAATATCCCAAACATCCCACTTTCGAGCCCTGAGCCATTTTTTGGAGCCAAATTCAAGCTCTCTGCACGTATTCGCAGTTTGAAATTACGACTTTTTATACGCAACATATGCCAAGTTCTGAAAGCGGCGTTTTGTCAAATTTGTCCCAAACCCCCCTGCAGTTTTCAAAATATCCCAAACATCCCAATTTCGATGACTGAGCAATATTTTGGAGCCAAATGCTGGCTCTCTGCAAGTATTCGCAGTTTGAAATTACGACTTTTTTATACCCAACATATGCCAAGTACTGAACGCGGCATTTGGTCACATTTGTCCCAAACCCCCCCCCCCCTGTAATTTTCAAAATATCCCAAACATCCCTATTTCGAGGCCTAAGCCAAATTTTGGAGCCAAATTCTGGCTCTATGCACGTATTCGTGGTTTGAAATTACGACATTTTATACCCAACATATGCCAAGTCCTGAAAGCGGCAGTAAGTCACATTTCGCACAAACTCCACTGCAGTTTTCGAAATATACCAAATATCCCTATTTTGAGGCCTGAGCCATAATTTGGAGCCAAATTCTGGCTCTCTGCACGTATTCGCAGTTTGAAATTACGACTTTTTATACCCAACATGTGCCAAGTACTGAAAGTGGCGTTTGATCACATTTGTCCCAAACCTCCCTGAAGTTTTCAAAATATCCTAAACATCCCAATATCGAGGACTGAGCCATAATTTGGAGCCTAATTCTGGCTCTCTGCACGTAGTCGCAGTTTGAAATTACGAATTTTTTATACCCAACATATACTAAGTCCTGAAAGCGGCAGTTAGTAACATTTTGCACAAACTCCCCTGCAGTTTTCGAAATATCCCAAATATCCTAATTTCGAGGCCTGAGCCATATTTTGGAGCCAAATTCTGGCTCTCTGCACGTATTCGCAGTTTGAAATTACGACTTTTTATACCCAACATATGCCAAGTACTGAAAGCGGCGTTTGGTTACATTAGTCCCAAACCTCCCTGCAGTTTTCAAAATATCAAAAACCTCACAAAATCGAGGCCTTAGCCATATTTTGGAGCCAAATTCTTGCTCTCTGCACGTATTCGCAGTTTGATAATGCGATTTTTATACCCAACATATGCCAAGTACTGAAAGCAGCAGTGAGTCACATTTTGCACAAAATCCCCTGCAGTTTTCGAAATATCCCAAACATCCCAATTTCGAGGCCTAAGCCATATTTTCGAGCCAAGTTCTGGCTCTCTGCACGTATTCGCAGTTTTAAATTACGACTTTTTTATACCCATCATATACCAAGTACTGAAAGCGGCGTTTGGTCACATTTGTCCCAAACCCTCCCTGCAGTTTTCAAAATATCACAAACATCCCAATTTCGAGGCCTGAGCCATATTTTGGAGCCAAATTCTGGCTCTATGCACGTATTCACGGTTTGAAATTACGACAATATATACCCAACATATGCCAAGTCTTGAAAGCGGCATTGAGTCCCATTTCGCACAAACTCCCCTGCAGTTTTCGATATATCCAAAATATCCCAATTTCGAGGCCTGAGCCATATTTTGGAGCAAAATCCTGGCTCTCTGCACGTATTCGCAGTTTGAAATTACGACTTTTTATACCCAACATATGCCCAGTACTGAACGTGGCGTGTGGTCACATTTGTCCCAAACCCCCCCTGCAGTTTTCAAAATATCCCAAACATCCCAATTTCGAGGCCTGAGCCATATTTTGGACCCAAATTCTGGCTCTATGCACGTATTCGCGGTTTGAAATTACGAGATTTTATACCAAACATATGCCAAGTTCTGAAAGCGGCAGTGAGTCACATTTTGCACAAACTCCCCTGCAGTTTTCAAAATATCCCAAATATCCCAATTTCGAGGCCTGAGCAATATTTTGGAGCCAAATTTTGGCTCTCTGCAAGTATTCGCAGTTTGATATTACGACTTTTTATACCCAACATATGCCAAGTACTGAAAGCGACAGTGAGTCACATTTTGCACAAACTCCCCTGCAGTTTTCAAAATATCCCAAACATCCAACTTTCGAGCCCTGAGCCATTTTTTGGAGCCAAATTCAAGCTCTCTGCACGTATTCGCAGTTTGAAATTATGACTTTTTATACGCAACATATGCCAAGTTCTGAAAGCGGCGTTTTGTCAAATTTGTCCCAAACCCCCCTGCAGTTTTCAAAATATCACAAACATCCCAATTTCGATGACTGAGCAATATTTTGGAGCCAAATGCTGGCTCTCTGCAAGTATTCCCAGTTTGAAATTACGATTTTTTTATACCCAACATATGCCAAGTACTGAACGCGGCATTTGGTCACATTTGTCCCAAACCCCCCCCCCCCTGTAATTTTCAAAATATCCCAAACATCCCTATTTCAAGGCCTAAGCCAAATTTTGGAGCCAAATTCTGGCTCTATGCACGTATTCGTGGTTTGAAATTACGACATTTTATACCCAACATATGCCAAGTCCTGAAAGCGGCAGTGAGTCACATTTCGCACAAACTCCACTGCAGTTTTCGAAATATACCAAATATCCCTATTTTGAGGCCTGAGCCATAATTTGGAGCCAAATTCTGGCTCTCTGCACGTATTCGCAGTTTGAAATTACGACTTTTTATACCCAACATATGCCAAGTACTGAAAGCAGCAGTGAGTCACATTTTGCACAAAATCCCCTGCAGTTTTCGAAATATCCCAAACATCCCAATTTCGAGGCCTAAGCCATATTTTCGAGCCAAGTTCTGGCTCTCTGCACGTATTCGCAGTTTTAAATTACGACTTTTTTATACCCAACATATACCAAGTACTGAAAGCGGCGTTTGTGGTCACATTTGTCCCAAACCCTCCCTGCAGTTTTCAAAATATCACAAACATCCCAATTTCGAGCCCTGAGCCATATTTTGGAGCCAAATTCTGGCTCTATGCACGTATTCACGGTTTGAAATTACGACATTTTATACCCAACATATGCCAAGTCTTGAAAGCGGCAGTGAGTCCCATTTCGCACAAACTCCCCTGCAGTTTTCGATATATCCAAAATATCCCAATTTCGAGGCCTGAGCCATATTTTGGAGCAAAATTCTGGCTCTCTGCACGTATTCGCAGTTTGAAATTACGACTTTTTATACCCAACATATGCCCAGTACTGAACACGGCGTGTGGTCACATTTGTCCCAAACCCCCCTTGCAGTTTTCAAAATATCCCAAACATCCCAATTTCGAGGCCTGAGCCATATTTTGGACCCAAATTCTGGCTCTATGCACGTATTCGCGGTTTGAAATTACGAGATTTTATACCAAACATATGCCAAGTTCTGAAAGCGGCAGTGAGTCACATTTTGCACAAACTCCCCTGCAGTTTTCAAAATATCCCAAATATCCCAATTTCGAGGCCTGAGCAATATTTTGGAGCCAAATTTTGGCTCTCTGCAAGTATTCGCAGTTTGATATTACGACTTATTATACCCAACATATGCCAAGTACTGAAAGCGACAGTGAGTCACATTTTGCACAAACTCCCCTGCAGTTTTCAAAATATCCCAAACATCCCACTTTCGAGCCCTGAGCCATTTTTTGGAGGCAAATTCAAGCTCTCTGCACGTATTCGCTGTTTGAAATTACGACTTTTTATACCCAACATATGCCAAGTTCTGAAAGCGGCGTTTGGTCATATTGTTCCCAAAGCCCCCTGGAGTTTTTAAAATATCCCAAAAATCCCAATTTCGAGGAGAGCAATATTTTTGAGCCAAATTTTGGCTCTCTGCAAGTATTCGCAGTTTGATATTACGACTTTTTATACCCAACACATGCCAAGTCCTGAAAGCAGCAGTAAGTCAAATTTTGCACAAATTCCCCTGCAGTTTTCGAAATATCCCAAATATCCCAATATCAAGGCCTGAGCCGTATTATGGAGCCAAATTCTGGCTCTCTCCACGTATTCGCAGTTTAATATTACTATTTTTATACCCAACATATGCCCAGTACTGAACGCGGCGTTTGGTCACATTTGTCCCAAACCCCACCTGCAGTTTTCAAAATATCCCAAACAAAACAATTTCGAGGCCTGAGCCATATTTTGGAGCAAAATTCTGGCTCTATGCACGTATTTGCAGTTTGAAATTACGACATTTTTTACCCAACATATGCCAAGTCCTGAAAGCGGCAGTGAGTAACATTTCGCACAAACTCCCCTGCAGTTTTCGAAATATCCCAAATATCCCAATCTTGAGGCCTAAGCCATATTTTTGAGCCAAATTCTGGCTCTCTACACATATTCGCAGTTTGAAATTACGACTTTTTTATGCCCAACATATGCCAAGTACAGAAAGCGGCGTTTGGTAACATTTGTCCCAAACCCCCCCTGCAGTTTTCAAAATATCCCAAACATCCCAATTTCGAGGCCTGAGCCATATTTTAGACCCAAATTCTGGCTCTATGCACGTATTCGCGGTTTGAAATTACGAGATTTTATACCAAACATATGCCAAGTTCTGAAAGCGGCAGTGAGTCACATTTCGCACAAACTCCCCTGCAGTTTTCGAAATATCCCAAATATTCCAATTTTGAGGCCTGAGCCATATTTTGGAGCCAAATTCTGGCTCTCTGCACGTATTCGCAGTTTGAAATTACGACTTTTTTATACCCAACATATGCCCAGTACTGAACGCGGCGTGTGGTCACATTTGTCCCAAACCCCCCCATGCAGTTTTCAAAATATCCCAAACATCCCCATTTCGAGGCCTGAACCATATTTTGGAGCAAAATTCTGGCTCTATGCACGTATTCGCAGATTGAATTTACGACTTTTTATACCCAACATATGCCAAGTACTGAAAGCAGCAGTAAGTCACATTTTGCACAAACTCCCCTGCAGTTTTCAAAATATCCCAAATATCCCAATTTCGAGGCCTGAGTAATATTTTGGAGCCAAATTTTGGCTCTCTGCAAGTATTCGCTGTTTGATATTACGACTTTTTATACCCAACATATGCCAAGTACTGAAAGCGGCAGTGAGTCACATTTTGCACAAACTCCCCAGCAGTTTTCAAAATATCCCAAACATCCCACTTTCGAGACCTGAGCCATATTTTGGAGCCAAATTCAAGCTTTCTGCACGCATTCGCTGTTTGAAATTACGACTTTTTATACCCAACATATGCCAAGCTCTGAAAGCGGCGTTTGGTCATATTGGTCCCAAACCCCCTTGGAGTTTTCAAAATATCCCAAACATCCCCATTTCGAGGCCTGAGCCATATTTTTGAGCCAAATTCTGGCTCTATGCACGTATTCGCAGTTTGAAATTTCGAATTTTTATACCCAACATATGCCAAGTCCTGAAAGCGGCAGAAAGTCAAATTTTGCACAAACTCGCCTGCAGTTTTCGAAATATCCCAAATATTCCAATTTTGAGGCCTGAGCCATATTTTGGAGCCAAATTCTGGCTCTCTGCACGTATTCGCTGTTTGAAATTACGACTTTTTTATACCCAACATATGCCCAGTACTGAACGCGTCGTGTGGTCACATTTGTCCCAAACCCCCCCCTGCAGTTTTCAAAATATCCCAAACATCCCCATTTCGAGGCCTGAACCATATTTTGGAGCAAAATTCTGGCTCTATGCACGTATTCGCAGATTGAATTTACGACTTTTTATACCCAACATATGCCAAGTACTGAAAGCGGCAGTGAGTCACATTTTGCACAAACTCCCCTGCAGTTTTCAAAATATTCTAAACATCCCACTTTCGAGACCTGAGCCATATTTTGGAGCCAAATTCAAGCATTCTGCACGCATTCGCTGTTTGAAATTACGACTTTTTATACCCAACATATGCCAAGCTCTGAAAGCGGCGTTTGGTCATATTGGTGTTAAACCCCCTTGGAGTTTTTAAAATATCCCAAAAATCCCAATTTCGAAGACAGAGCAATATTTTTGAGCCAAATTCTGGCTCTATGCACGTATTCGCAGTTTGAAATTACGAATTTTTATACCCAACATATGCCAAGTCCTGAAAGCGGCAGAAAGTCAAATTTTGCACAAACTCGCCTGCAGTTTTCGAAATATCCCAAATATCCCAATATCAAAGCCTGAGCCATATCATAGAGCCAAATTATGGCTCTCTCCACGTATTCGCAGTTTAATATTTCGATTTTTATACCCAACATATGTCCAGTACTGAACGCGGCGTTTGGTCACATTTGTCCCAAACCCCACCTGCAGTTTTCATAATATCCCAAACATCCCAATTTCGAGGCCTGAGCCATATTTTGGAGCAAAATTCTGGTTCTATGCACGTATTCGCAGTTTGAAATTACGACATTTTTTACCCAACATATGCCAAGTCCTGAAAGCGGCAGTGAGTCACATTTCGCACAAACTCCCCTGCATTTTTCGAAATATCCCAAATATCCCAATTTTGAGGCCTCAGCCATATTTTTGAGCCAAATTCTGGCTCTCTGCACATATTCGCAGTTTGAAATTACGACTTTTTATACCCAACATATGCCAAGTACTGAAAGTGGCGTTTGGTCGCATTTGTGTCAAACCTCCCTGCAGTTTTAAAAATATCCTAAACATCCCAATTTCGAGGCCTGAGCCATATTTTGGAGCCAAATTCTGGCTCTATGCACGTATTCGCAGATTTAAATTACGACTTTTTATACCCAACATATGCCAATTCCTGAAAGCGGCAGTGAGTCACATTTTGCACAAACTCCCTTGCAGTTTTCGAAATATCCAAAATATCACAATTTCGACGCCTGAGCCATATTTTGGAGCCAAATTCTGGCTCTCTCTACGTATTCGTAGTTTAGTATTACGATTTTTATACCCAACATATGCCAAGTACTGAAAGCGGCAGTGAGTCACATTTTGCACAAACTCCCCTACAGTTTTCGAAATATCCCAAATATCCCATTTTCGAGGACTGAGCAATATTTTTGAGCCAAATTCTGGCTCTGCACGTATTCGCAGTTTGAAATTACGACTTTTTAATACCCAATATATGCCAAGTACTGAATGTGGCGTTTGGTAACATTTGTCCCAAACCCCCCCTTCAGTTTTCAAAATATCCCAAACATCCCAATTTCTAGGCCTGAGCCATATTTTGGAGCCAAATTACCTGCTCTATGCACGTATTCGCGGTTTGAAATTACGCCATTTTATACCCAACATATGCCAAGTCCTAAAAGCGGCAGTGAATCACATTTCGCACAAACTCCCCTGCAGTTTTCGAAATATCCCAAATATCCCAATTTCGAGGCCTGAGCAATATTTTGGAGCCAAATTCTGGCTCTCTGCACGTATTCGCAGTTTGAAATTACGAATTTTTTATGCCCAACATATGCCAAGTACTGAAAGCAGCGTTTGGTCACATTTGTCCCAAACCCCCACCCACCCTGCAGTTTACAAAATATCCCAAACATCCCAATTTCGAGGCCTGAGCCATATTTTGGAGCCAAATTCTTGCTCTATGCACGTATTCGCGGTTTGAAATTACGCCATTTTATACCCAACATATGCCAAGTCCTAAAAGCGGCAGTGAGTCACATTTCGCCCAAACTCCCCTGCAGTTTTCGAAATATCCCAAATATCCCAATTTTGAGGCCTGAGCCATATTTTGGAGCCAAATTTTGGCTCTCTCCACGTATTCGCAGTTTGAAATTACGACTTTTTTATACCCAAAATATGCGAAGTACTGAAAGCTGCGTTTTGTCACATTTCTCCCAAACCTCCCTGCAGTTTTCAAAATATCCCAAACATCCCAATATCGAGGTCCGAGCCATATTTTGGAGTCAACGTCTGGATCTCTGCACATATTCACAGTTTGATATTACGACTTTTTATACCCAACATATGCCAAGTACTGAAAGTGGCAGTGAGTCACATTTTGCACAAACTCCCCTGCAGTTTTCAAAATATCCCAAACATCCCAATTTCGAGGCCTGAACCATATTTTGGAACCAAATATTTGCTCTCTGCACGTATTCGCAGATTGAAATTACGACTTTTTATACCCAACATATGCCAAGTACTGAAAGTGCCGTTAAATCACATTTGTCCCAAACCTCCCTGCAGTTTTCAAAATATCCCAAACATCCCAATTTTGAGACCTGAGCCATATTTTCGAGCCAAATTCTGGCTCTATGCACGTATTCGCAGATAGAAATTACGATTTTTTATACCCAACATATTCCAAGTCCTGAAAGCGGCAGTGAGTCACATTTTGCACAAACTCCCCTGCAGTTTTCAAAATATCCCCAATATCCCAATTTCGAGGCCTGTGTCTTATTTTGGAACCAAATTTTCGCTCTCTGCAAGTATTCGAAGTTTGATATTACGATTTTTATACCCATCATATGCCAAGTCTTGAAAGCGGCAGCGAGTCACATTTCGCACAAACTCCCCTGCAGTTTTCAAAATATCCCAAACATCCCAATTTCGAGGCATAAGGCATATTCTGGAGCACAATTCTGGCTCTCTGCACGTATTCGCAGTTAAAAATTGCGACTTTTTTATACCCAACATATGCTAAGTCCTGAAAGCGGCGTTTGGTAACATTTTATGCAATCCCCCCTGCAGTTTTCAAAATATCCCAAACCTCCCAATTTTAAGGCCTGATTTACATTTTGGAGCCAAATTCTAGCTCTCTGCACGTATTTGCAGTTTGAAATTACGATTTTTTATACCCAATATATGCCATGTAATGAAAGCGGTAGTTAGTCACATTTTGCACAAACTCCCATTCAGTTTTCAAAATATCCCAAATATCCCAATTTCGAGGCCTGAGCCATATTTTGGAGCCAAATTCTGGCTCTTTGCACGTATTCGCTGTTTGAAATTTCGACTTTTTATACCCAACATATGCCAAGTATGAAAACGTTGTTTGGTCACATTTGTCCCAAACCCCCCTGCAGTTTTCAAAATATCCCAAACATCCCAATTTCGAGGCCTGAGCCATATTTTGGAGCCAAATTCTGGCTCTCTGCACGTATTCGCACTTTGAAATTACGAATTTTTAAACCAAACATTTGCCAAGTTCTGGAAGCGGCGTTTGGTCATATTTGTCCCAAACCCCCCAGGAGTTTTCAAGATATCCCAAACATCCCAATTTCGAGGACTGAGGCATATTTTGGAGCCAAATTCTGGCTCTATGCACGTATTCGCAGTTTGAAATTACGAGTTTTTATACCCAACATATGCCAAGACCTGAGAGCGGCATTGAGACACATTTTGCGCAAACCCCCCTGCAGTTTTCGAAATATCCCAAATATCCCAATTTCGAGGACTGAGCAATATTTTGGAGCCAAATTCTGGCTCTCTGCACGTATTCGCAGTTTGAAATTACGACTTTTTTATGCCCAACATATGCCAAGTACTGAAAGCAGCGTTTGGTCACATTTGTCCCAAACCCCCACCCCAACTGCAGTTTACAAAATATCCCAAACATCCCAATTTCAAGGCCTGAGCCATATTTTGGAGCAAAATTCTGGCTCTATGCACGTATTCGCGGTTTGAAATTACGACATTTTTTACCCAATATGTGCCAAGCCCTAAAGGCAGCAGTGAGTCACATTTCGCACAAACTCCCCTGCAGTTTTCGAAATATCCCAAATATCCCAATTTTGAGGCCTGAGCCATATTTTGGAGCCAAATTCTGGCTCTCTGCACATATTCGCAGTTTGAAATTACGACTTTTTATACCCAACATATGCCAAGTACTGAAAGTGGCGTTTGGTCACATTTGTCCCAAACCTCCCTGCAGTTTTCAAAATATCCCAAACATCCCAATTTCGAGGCCTGAGCCATATTTGGGAGCCAAATTCTGGTTCTATGCACGTATTCGCATTTTGAAATTACGACTTTTTATACCCAACATATGCCAAGTCTTGAAAGCGGCATTGAGTCACATTTTGCACAAACTCCCCTGCAGTTTTCGAAATATCCCAAATATCCCAATTTCGAGGCCTGAACCATTATTTGGAGCCAAATTCTTGGTCTCTGCACGTATTAGCAGTTTTTAATTGCGACTTTTATACTCAACATATGCCAAGTACTGAAAGCAGCGTTTGGTCACATTTGTCCCAATCCCCCCTGCAGTTTTCAAAATATCCAAAACATATCAATTTCGAGGCCTGAGCAATATTTTGGAGCCAAATTCTGGCTCTTTGCACGTATTCGCAGTTTCAAATTTCGACTTTATATAACCAACATATGCCAAGTACTGAAAGCTGCGTTTGGTCTCATTTGTCCCAAACCTCCCTGCAGTTTTCAAAATATCCCAAACATCCCAATTTCGAGACCTGAGCCATATTTTCGAGCCAAATTCTGGCTCTATGCACGTATTCGCAGATAGAAATTACGACTTTTTATACCCAACATATGCCAAGTCCTGAAAGCGGCAGTGAGTCACATTTTGCACAAACTCCCCTGTAGTTTTCGAAATATCCCAAATATCCCAATTTTGAGGCCTAAGCTATATTTTGGAGCCAAATTTTGGCTCTAACACGCATTCGCAGTTTGAAATTACGACTTTTTTATACCCAAAATATGCGAAGTACTGAATGCTGAGTTTTGTCACATTTCTCCCAAACCTCCCTGCAGTTTTCAAAATATCCCAAACATCCCAATATCGAGGTCCGAGCCATATTTTGGAGTCAACGTCTGGATCTCTGCACATATTCACAGTTTGATATTACGAATTTTTATACCCAACATATGCCAAGTACTGAAAGTGGCAGTGAGTCACATTTTGCACAAACTCCCCTGCAGTTTTCAAAATATCCCAAACATCCCAATTTCGAGGCCTGAGCCATATTTTGGAACCAAATATTTGTTCTCTTCACGTATTCGCAGATTGAAATTACGAATTTTTATACCCAACATTTGCCAAGTACTGAAAGTGGCGTTAAATCACATTTGTCCCAAACCTCCCTGCAGTTTTCAAAATATCCCAAACATCCTAATTTCGTGGCCTGAGCCATATTTTAGAGCCAAATTCTGGCTCTATGCACGTATTCCCAGTTTGAAATTACGACTTTTTATACCCAACATATGCCAAGACCTGAGAGCGGCAGTGAGTCACATTTTGCACAAACTCCCCTGCAGTTTTCGAAATATCCTAAATATCGCAATTTCGAGGCCTGAGCCATATTTTGGAGCCAAATTCTGGCTCTCTGCAGGTATTCGCAGTTTGAAATTGCGAATTTTTTACACCCAACATATGACAAGTACTGAATGCGGCGTTTGGTTTCATTTGTTCCAAACCCCCCTTGCAGTTTTCAAAATATCCCAAACAACACAATATCGAGGCCTGAGCCACATTTTGGAGACAAATTCTGGCTCTATGCACGTATTCGCGGTTTGAAATTACGAGATTTTATACCCAACATATGCCGTGTCCTGAAAGCGGCAGTGAGTCACATTTCGCACAAACTACACTGCAGTTTTCAAAATATCCCAAATATCCCAATTTCGAGGCCTGAGCAATATTTGGGAGGCAAATTTTGGCTTTCTGGACGTATTCGCAGTTTGAAATAACGACTTTTTTATGCCCAATATATGCCAAGTATTGAAAGAGGCGTTTGGTCACATTTGTCCCAAACCCCCCCCCCTGCAGTTTTCAAAATATCCCAAACATCCCAATTTCGAGGCCTGAGCAATATTATGGAGCCAAATTCTGGCTCTCTGCACATATTCTCAGTTTGAAATTACGAATTTATATACCCAACATATGCCAAGTACTGAAAGCGACGTTTGGTCATATTTGTCCCAAAACCTCACTGCAGTTTTCAAAATATCTCAAACATCCCAATTTCGACGCCTGAGCCATATTTTGGAGCCAAATTCTGGCTCTCTGCACGTATTCGCAGTTTGAAATTACGACTTTATTCAAACATATGCCAAGTCTTGAAAGAGGCAGTGAGTCACATTTTGCACAAACTCCCTTGCAGTTTTCGAAATATCCCAAATATCTAAATTTCGACACCTGAGCCATATTTTGGAGCCAAATTCTGGCTCTCTGCACGTAATCGCAGTTTGAAATTTCGACTTTTTATACCCAACATATGCCAAGTACTGAAAGCAGCAGTGAGTCACATTTAGCACAAACTCCCCTGCAGTTTTCAAAATATCCCAAATATCCCAATTTCGACGCCAGAGCCATATTTTGGAGCCAAATTCTTGCTCACTGCACGTATTCGCAGTTTGAAATTACGACTTTTTATACCCAACATATGCCAAGTACTGAGAGCAGCAGTGAGTCACATTTTGCACAAACTCCCCTGCATTTTTCAAAATATCCCAAGCATGCCACTTTCGAGGCTTGAGCCATATTTTGGAGCCAAATTCAAGCTCTCTGCACGTACTCGCAGTTTGAAATTACGACTTTTTATACCCAACATATGCCAAGTTCTGAAAGCAGCGTTTTGTCAAATTTGTCCCAAACCCCCCTGCAGTTTTCAAAATATCCCAAATATCCCAATTTCGACGCCAGAGCAATATTTTGGAGCCAAATGCTGGCTCTCTGCACGTATTCGCAGTTTGAAATTACGACTTTTTTATACCCAACATATGCCAAGTACTGAACGCGGCATTTGGTCACATTTGTCCCAAACCCCCCCCCCCCCTGTAATTTTCAAAATATCCCAAACATCCCTATTTCGAGGCCTAAGCCAAATTTTAAAGCCAAATTCTGGCTCTCTGCACATATTCGCGGTTTGAAATTACGAATTTTTATACCAAACATATGCCAAGTACTGAAAGTGGCGTTTGGTCACATTTGTCCCAAACCTCCTTGCAGTTTTCAAAATATCCCAAACATCCCAATTTCGAGGCCTGAGCCACATTTTGGAGCAAAATTCTGGTTCTATGCACGTATTCGCAGTTTGAAATTACGACTTTTTATACCCAACATATGCCAAGTCTTGAAAGCGGCATTGAGTCACATTTTGCACAAACTCCCCTGCAGTTTTCGAAATATCCCAAATATCCCAATTTCGAGGACTGAACCATTATTTGGAGCCAAATTCTGGGTCTCTGCACGTATTAGCAGTTTTTAATTGCGACTTTTATACTCAACATATGCCAAGTACTGAAAGCAGCGTTTGGTCACATTTGTCCCAATCCCCCCTGCAGTTTTCAAAATATCCAAAACATATCAATTTCGAGGCCTGAGCAATATTTTGGAGCCAAATTCTGGCTCTCTGCACGTATTCGCAGTTTGAAATTTCGACTTTATATAACCAACATATGCCTTAAAGCTGCGTTTGGTCACATTTGTCCCAAACCTCCCTGCAGTTTTCAAAATATCCCAAACATCCCAATTTCGAGACCTGAGCCATATTTTCGAGCCAAATTCTGGCTCTCTGCACGTATTCGCAGTTTGAATTTACGACTTTTTATACCCAACATATGCCAAGTTCTGAAAGCGGCGTTTGGTCATATTGGTCCCAAACCCCCCAGGAGTTTTCAAGATATCTCAAACATCCCAATTTCGAGGACAGAGCAATATTTTTGAGCCAAATTCTAGCTCTATGCACGTATTCGCAGTTTAAAATTACCTTTTTATACCCAACATATGCCAAGTCATGAAAGCGGCAGTGAGTCAAATTTTGCACAAACTCCCCTGCAGTTTTCGAAATATCCCAAACATCCCAATTTCGAGGCCTGAGCCATATTTTGGAGCCAAACTCTGGCTCTCTGCACGTATTCGCAGTTTGAAATTACGACTTTTTTATACCCAATTAATGCCAAGTACTGAATGTGGCGTTTGGTAACATTTGTCCCAAACCCCCCCTGCAGTTTTCAAAATATCCCAAACATCCCAATTTCGAGGCCTGAGCCATATTTTGGAGCCAAATTCTTGCTCTATGCACGTATTCGCGGTTTGAAATTACGCCATTTTATACCCAACATATGCCAAGTCCTAAAAGCGGCAGTGAGTCACATTTCGCCCAAACTCCCCTGCAGTTTTCGAAATATCCCAAATATCCCAATTTCGAGGACTGAGCAATATTTTGGAGCCAAATTCTGGTTCTATGCACGTATTCGCATTTTGAAATTACGACTTTTTATACCCAACATATGCCAAGTCTTGAAAGCGGCATTGAGTCACATTTTGCACAAACTCCCCTGCAGTTTTCGAAATATCCCAAATATCCCAATTTCGAGGCCTGAACCATTATTTGGAGCCAAATTCTTGGTCTCTGCACGTATTAGCAGTTTTTAATTGCGACTTTTATACTCAACATATGCCAAGTACTGAAAGCAGCGTTTGGTCACATTTGTCCCAATCCCCCCTGCAGTTTTCAAAATATCCAAAACATATCAATTTCGAGGCCTGAGCAATATTTTGGAGCCAAATTCTGGCTCTTTGCACGTATTCGCAGTTTCAAATTTCGACTTTATATAACCAACATATGCCAAGTACTGAAAGCTGCGTTTGGTCTCATTTGTCCCAAACCTCCCTGCAGTTTTCAAAATATCCCAAACATCCCAATTTCGAGACCTGAGCCATATTTTCGAGCCAAATTCTGGCTCTATGCACGTATTCGCAGATAGAAATTACGACTTTTTATACCCAACATATGCCAAGTCCTGAAAGCGGCAGTGAGTCACATTTTGCACAAACTCCCCTGTAGTTTTCGAAATATCCCAAATATCCCAATTTTGAGGCCTAAGCTATATTTTGGAGCCAAATTTTGGCTCTAACACGCATTCGCAGTTTGAAATTACGACTTTTTTATACCCAAAATATGCGAAGTACTGAATGCTGAGTTTTGTCACATTTCTCCCAAACCTCCCTGCAGTTTTCAAAATATCCCAAACATCCCAATATCGAGGTCCGAGCCATATTTTGGAGTCAACGTCTGGATCTCTGCACATATTCACAGTTTGATATTACGAATTTTTATACCCAACATATGCCAAGTACTGAAAGTGGCAGTGAGTCACATTTTGCACAAACTCCCCTGCAGTTTTCAAAATATCCCAAACATCCCAATTTCGAGGCCTGAGCCATATTTTGGAACCAAATATTTGTTCTCTTCACGTATTCGCAGATTGAAATTACGAATTTTTATACCCAACATTTGCCAAGTACTGAAAGTGGCGTTAAATCACATTTGTCCCAAACCTCCCTGCAGTTTTCAAAATATCCCAAACATCCTAATTTCGTGGCCTGAGCCATATTTTAGAGCCAAATTCTGGCTCTATGCACGTATTCCCAGTTTGAAATTACGACTTTTTATACCCAACATATGCCAAGACCTGAGAGCGGCAGTGAGTCACATTTTGCACAAACTCCCCTGCAGTTTTCGAAATATCCTAAATATCGCAATTTCGAGGCCTGAGCCATATTTTGGAGCCAAATTCTGGCTCTCTGCAGGTATTCGCAGTTTGAAATTGCGAATTTTTTACACCCAACATATGACAAGTACTGAATGCGGCGTTTGGTTTCATTTGTTCCAAACCCCCCTTGCAGTTTTCAAAATATCCCAAACAACACAATATCGAGGCCTGAGCCACATTTTGGAGACAAATTCTGGCTCTATGCACGTATTCGCGGTTTGAAATTACGAGATTTTATACCCAACATATGCCGTGTCCTGAAAGCGGCAGTGAGTCACATTTCGCACAAACTACACTGCAGTTTTCAAAATATCCCAAATATCCCAATTTCGAGGCCTGAGCAATATTTGGGAGGCAAATTTTGGCTTTCTGGACGTATTCGCAGTTTGAAATAACGACTTTTTTATGCCCAATATATGCCAAGTATTGAAAGAGGCGTTTGGTCACATTTGTCCCAAACCCCCCCCCCCCTGCAGTTTTCAAAATATCCCAAACATCCCAATTTCGAGGCCTGAGCAATATTATGGAGCCAAATTCTGGCTCTCTGCACATATTCTCAGTTTGAAATTACGAATTTATATACCCAACATATGCCAAGTACTGAAAGCGACGTTTGGTCATATTTGTCCCAAAACCTCACTGCAGTTTTCAAAATATCTCAAACATCCCAATTTCGACGCCTGAGCCATATTTTGGAGCCAAATTCTGGCTCTCTGCACGTATTCGCAGTTTGAAATTACGACTTTATTCAAACATATGCCAAGTCTTGAAAGAGGCAGTGAGTCACATTTTGCACAAACTCCCTTGCAGTTTTCGAAATATCCCAAATATCTAAATTTCGACACCTGAGCCATATTTTGGAGCCAAATTCTGGCTCTCTGCACGTAATCGCAGTTTGAAATTTCGACTTTTTATACCCAACATATGCCAAGTACTGAAAGCAGCAGTGAGTCACATTTAGCACAAACTCCCCTGCAGTTTTCAAAATATCCCAAATATCCCAATTTCGACGCCAGAGCCATATTTTGGAGCCAAATTCTTGCTCACTGCACGTATTCGCAGTTTGAAATTACGACTTTTTATACCCAACATATGCCAAGTACTGAGAGCAGCAGTGAGTCACATTTTGCACAAACTCCCCTGCATTTTTCAAAATATCCCAAGCATGCCACTTTCGAGGCTTGAGCCATATTTTGGAGCCAAATTCAAGCTCTCTGCACGTACTCGCAGTTTGAAATTACGACTTTTTATACCCAACATATGCCAAGTTCTGAAAGCAGCGTTTTGTCAAATTTGTCCCAAACCCCCCTGCAGTTTTCAAAATATCCCAAATATCCCAATTTCGACGCCAGAGCAATATTTTGGAGCCAAATGCTGGCTCTCTGCACGTATTCGCAGTTTGAAATTACGACTTTTTTATACCCAACATATGCCAAGTACTGAACGCGGCATTTGGTCACATTTGTCCCAAACCCCCCCCCCCCTGTAATTTTCAAAATATCCCAAACATCCCTATTTCGAGGCCTAAGCCAAATTTTAAAGCCAAATTCTGGCTCTCGGCACATATTCGCGGTTTGAAATTACGAATTTTTATACCAAACATATGCCAAGTACTGAAAGTGGCGTTTGGTCACATTTGTCCCAAACCTCCTTGCAGTTTTCAAAATATCCCAAACATCCCAATTTCGAGGCCTGAGCCACATTTTGGAGCAAAATTCTGGTTCTATGCACGTATTCGCAGTTTGAAATTACGACTTTTTATACCCAACATATGCCAAGTCTTGAAAGCGGCATTGAGTCACATTTTGCACAAACTCCCCTGCAGTTTTCGAAATATCCCAAATATCCCAATTTCGAGGACTGAACCATTATTTGGAGCCAAATTCTGGGTCTCTGCACGTATTAGCAGTTTTTAATTGCGACTTTTATACTCAACATATGCCAAGTACTGAAAGCAGCGTTTGGTCACATTTGTCCCAATCCCCCCTGCAGTTTTCAAAATATCCAAAACATATCAATTTCGAGGCCTGAGCAATATTTTGGAGCCAAATTCTGGCTCTCTGCACGTATTCGCAGTTTGAAATTTCGACTTTATATAACCAACATATGCCTTAAAGCTGCGTTTGGTCACATTTGTCCCAAACCTCCCTGCAGTTTTCAAAATATCCCAAACATCCCAATTTCGAGACCTGAGCCATATTTTCGAGCCAAATTCTGGCTCTCTGCACGTATTCGCAGTTTGAATTTACGACTTTTTATACCCAACATATGCCAAGTTCTGAAAGCGGCGTTTGGTCATATTGGTCCCAAACCCCCCAGGAGTTTTCAAGATATCTCAAACATCCCAATTTCGAGGACAGAGCAATATTTTTGAGCCAAATTCTAGCTCTATGCACGTATTCGCAGTTTAAAATTACCTTTTTATACCCAACATATGCCAAGTCATGAAAGCGGCAGTGAGTCAAATTTTGCACAAACTCCCCTGCAGTTTTCGAAATATCCCAAACATCCCAATTTCGAGGCCTGAGCCATATTTTGGAGCCAAACTCTGGCTCTCTGCACGTATTCGCAGTTTGAAATTACGACTTTTTTATACCCAATTAATGCCAAGTACTGAATGTGGCGTTTGGTAACATTTGTCCCAAACCCCCCCTGCAGTTTTCAAAATATCCCAAACATCCCAATTTCGAGGCCTGAGCCATATTTTGGAGCCAAATTCTTGCTCTATGCACGTATTCGCGGTTTGAAATTACGCCATTTTATACCCAACATATGCCAAGTCCTAAAAGCGGCAGTGAGTCACATTTCGCCCAAACTCCCCTGCAGTTTTCGAAATATCCCAAATATCCCAATTTCGAGGACTGAGCAATATTTTGGAGCCAAATTCTGGCTCTCTGCACGTATTCGCAGTTTGAAATTACGACTTTTTTATGCCCAACATATGCCAAGTACTGAAAGCAGCGTTTGGTCACATTTGTCCCAAACCCCCACCCCAACTGCAGTTTACAAAATATCCCAAACATCCCAATTTCAAGGCCTGAGCCATATTTTGGAGCAAAATTCTGGCTCTATGCACGTATTCGCGGTTTGAAATTACGACATTTTTTACCCAATATGTGCCAAGCCCTAAAGGCAGCAGTGAGTCACATTTCGCACAAACTCCCCTGCAGTTTTCGAAATATCCCAAATATCCCAATTTTGAGGCCTGAGCCATATTTTGGAGCCAAATTCTGGCTCTCTGCACATATTCGCAGTTTGAAATTACGACTTTTTATACCCAACATATGCCAAGTACTGAAAGTGGCGTTTGGTCACATTTGTCCCAAACCTCCCTGCAGTTTTCAAAATATCCCAAACATCCCAATTTCGAGGCCTGAGCCATATTTGGGAGCCAAATTCTGGTTCTATGCACGTATTCGCATTTTGAAATTACGACTTTTTATACCCAACATATGCCAAGTCTTGAAAGCGGCATTGAGTCACATTTTGCACAAACTCCCCTGCAGTTTTCGAAATATCCCAAATATCCCAATTTCGAGGCCTGAACCATTATTTGGAGCCAAATTCTTGGTCTCTGCACGTATTAGCAGTTTTTAATTGCGACTTTTATACTCAACATATGCCAAGTACTGAAAGCAGCGTTTGGTCACATTTGTCCCAATCCCCCCTGCAGTTTTCAAAATATCCAAAACATATCAATTTCGAGGCCTGAGCAATATTTTGGAGCCAAATTCTGGCTCTTTGCACGTATTCGCAGTTTCAAATTTCGACTTTATGTAACGGGGGGTGGGGGAAATAGCTCTATCTTGTCCATTATTCCACCCCCCAGTTAACTAACGAGGCCGGGGGAAACAGCTCTCTCTAGTCCGTTATCCCGTCCTCAGTTAGCTAACTATTCTAGAGCACTCCCAGAGTTCCTAAGGCAGCCTCTCTTCTTCAACACCTTGTAACCTAGGTATTCGACTACCTAAGTGCTAAGACTACAAGGCGCCGTTACTTGATCAGCTACCCGGAACTCTAGAGAAAACTCTAGAATACATAATCATTGCCACAAACGTATACGAGAAAACGAAAGGAAAGAAATGAATAGTGAAGTAATTAGTGAGGGTTTGGGGTGAGAGGCAGAGAGGTGGGAGGAGCGAGGAGGGTCATTAGCTGAAAGTGAGAGTTTAGAGAGGGGGTGGAGGGAGAGGTGTAGATAGGTAGAAGTAGAAGAGTAGATAGTAGAAGTAGAAGAGTAGATAGTAGAAGACGAAATGCTGCCACCATCCATTCTAGACCATTACATACAAGACAAGGAATGGAACTTGCCTGTATCACAAAATTCTCAAAAGATGTTATCATGAGTTCATTATTAGTATGTTCCCTCTGTACCATGTATCAACTCCAAACATGTACTCGTTAATATCATGAAACCAGTAACCACAGAGGCTTTCTCACCTCAACTCAAAATCTCTAGGGAACAAAGTTAAACACAATTTAAATAATAAATTCATAATTATATTTCCCATGAAGTATCATAATTTAGCAATTCAATTAAAATGTTAAAGAGAGTCATCATCCAAGAATTCGAGAACCCTACAACTTGACTGCCCCTGATCATCACACAACATATGTAAAACACGACCAAGTCACCTTAATGTTCACTCACCGAGGACTGAGTCTAAGTTGAATAGAGAGGGGGGGGGGGGTTTGTAGTTGACGGAGACTCCCGCCCTGCCGGCCGACAGCCTCCCGTCTGCTCTGCTCTCCTGACTGCCGTTCTGTCTGTTCATCCTTTTTGCTGGATAGCTCTCCGAGTTTATATTGGGGAACCTAGTAGCTAACTCCGCCCACAAGTAGATAGCCTCCGGCACTACCAAGCCACTCCTTAAACGTCGGCATGTTTGAAGGCTACCAGACTACAATTATAAGCTTAGCGGAAGCAAGGTGAAATTCTCATGATCTGACCTCAGGTCACTTGGGGTCATTAACGGTTAGAGGTGTGAGATCTCAGGCAGACAACTGGCGCCTCTCAGATCCTTGTCTGTGACTCGTGTACTCTATATATATTTTAAATAAACTAACCCAAACACTTTTACAGTGTTACATCTCCCCTTCTCCCCGAAAATAAAGTTTTTGCAACACTGCTAAAGCAAGCTAGCTGTGTGCGACAACTTTATTAACGAAAAGAATACATCCTAGCTAAACAAATATACATCATCCTATTCTAAAAAATGAAATATGTAGACAGACGTCCATTGTCTCTGGCTGGGCGACGTCACTGCTTGGTCTTGTAGATAATCCTGTACCACATTTCTTCAACACAACTGCCTCCGTCGCTTCTCCGTCGTTAACGCACAACAACACTTGGTCAACCCGAAAGCCGTTACTACTTGAACTGCGCACAGGACCGTGGAATTCGGTTGTCCCAGCTGATCTGTAATTGGCCCTACGTCAGTCACCATGAGAGACGTATATTGGGGTTTTTCACAGCTATAGGGACTACAAGTTTCGAGACCTTCATATAGTTGCCAACAGTAGAAATCCCATCCTACTCTTCTTCCTCCCTGTTGCTCCAGCACGCCTCCTTCAGAGAGCTACTTCTGACAGCCACATCAAGTCCGCATGACACAGGAAGAATCACTCAACAGAGCAACATGCTTGTAGGAGGGGCGGCCAGTTAAGGCAAACGATCCTGTCTTGCAATTACGCTCCCTGCAATGATGCTGACACCAGCAAGGGACACGAGGCATCGTGTCTCACTCAGCTTGTCTTATCTTCTTCTTCTTCTTTCTTCTTTCTTTTCTCTTCCTTCTTCTCTCTTCTTTCTTCTCTCTTCCTTCTTCTCTCTTCCTCCTCCCATGGGTCTTTGACAAGCGACCTGGGGTCCATTGGGGTCCGTCCGTCCTGGGGTCCATCCTGGGTAGACCGATGTTGGTGGGACAGACTGGAGTCGTCGTTGCTCCTCTTCCATCATTACTGGGTCGTCTGGGGTCGTCTGCAGAACGACCTGGGGTCCACTGGGTAGACCAATGTTGACTGACCGAGAGGGCTGCATCTTGGGGTCCCCTGGGGTGGTGATGGTGGTGGAGCCGTGACCTCCAGGTAGTGGGCTGGTCGTGGTGGTGGTGATTAACGCCCGTGAGTGTGGTACACAGCAGCCGTCTCCCTCTTTTGTATGTGCGTCTCTCCTCTCTTCTGGCTCCCACCTGTGGGTGAACAGAAAGGCGACAATATCGTGCTCCCAAGATATGTTATGTGACCCTGTAGTTTGTATAGGGTTACACAGTCCAGTCATACCGCTCTCCTCCTGGCAACAACTACACTTAAATTTTTAAAATAATCCAATTAACACTGAATGATATTGACTTGGTGGAACATAAGACAGTAACAGAGGAAAGTTAGAGAAGAGAGAATAAGGTCATCACTACCTTTAACTTGTCACAAAAAAACCAACACTAATAGACAAAACACTAGCCTAAACTTAACTGTACCGTTCCTAATCTTAAGTACATAATTAACCATTACTCCCACCCTTAACCTACAGCCACCTACGTGACCCAGAGTGTCTCCCTAGCTTCTCCGCCGGTCAACAACCCCAAACTGTTGCCACCCCTGTGACCAGACTATCTAACGTCGAGCGTCCCCAACGTGAAGTCTACTGACATACTAAGGCTCCCCCTAGCATGCTGTACAATACCAGTACACCTCGGGTTATTGCGTTCAAATGGAGTAAAACAGTCGATCGCAATAATCTGAGCAGAACTACTAAAAACTACTTAAAATCTATTTAAGAACTACACCTGCCACTCCCCACTGACCTGGAGACCAGCGGTGGCTGGGTGTCCCCCTGGGACATGCGAGGTCACCTGTCACACTCAGCTGACCTGCACTACCAACACCGCTAAGTTCCCAAATCGCCAAATCTTATTACTAACATTAATCACTACACACGCAAGTTCTGGTGAACATTCCCTGAACTTCACAAAACTCACAAAATCACTAAACACAACACCAGAGAATCACAATCTCCTAACCTGAAAAAGAAACTCGCTAAATCGCGAATAATAAACACCTGTCAAGATCTCCCTGATAGCGCCTGAGCGGCAAAAAGACACGTGGGACTGAACAATGTTAAAAGAACACCAACTACCTACAACATTGTTCAACACCGCTGCCATCATTGTAACGGGGGGTGGGGGAAATAGCTCTATCTTGTCCATTATTCCACCCCCCAGTTAACTAACGAGGCCGGGGGAAACAGCTCTCTCTAGTCCGTTATCCCGTCCTCAGTTAGCTAACTATTCTAGAGCACTCCCAGAGTTCCTAAGGCAGCCTCTCTTCTTCAACACCTTGTAACCTAGGTATTCGACTACCTAAGTGCTAAGACTACAAGGCGCCGTTACTTGATCAGCTACCCGGAACTCTAGAGAAAACTCTAGAATACATAATCATTGCCACAAACGTATACGAGAAAACGAAAGGAAAGAAATGAATAGTGAAGTAATTAGTGAGGGTTTGGGGTGAGAGGCAGAGAGGTGGGAGGAGCGAGGAGGGTCATTAGCTGAAAGTGAGAGTTTAGAGAGGGGGTGGAGGGAGAGGTGTAGATAGGTAGAAGTAGAAGAGTAGATAGTAGAAGTAGAAGAGTAGATAGTAGAAGACGAAATGCTGCCACCATCCATTCTAGACCATTACATACAAGACAAGGAATGGAACTTGCCTGTATCACAAAATTCTCAAAAGATGTTATCATGAGTTCATTATTAGTATGTTCCCTCTGTACCATGTATCAACTCCAAACATGTACTCGTTAATATCATGAAACCAGTAACCACAGAGGCTTTCTCACCTCAACTCAAAATCTCTAGGGAACAAAGTTAAACACAATTTAAATAATAAATTCATAATTATATTTCCCATGAAGTATCATAATTTAGCAATTCAATTAAAATGTTAAAGAGAGTCATCATCCAAGAATTCGAGAACCCTACAACTTGACTGCCCCTGATCATCACACAACATATGTAAAACACGACCAAGTCACCTTAATGTTCACTCACCGAGGACTGAGTCTAAGTTGAATAGAGAGGGGGGGGGGGGGGGGGTTTGTAGTTGACGGAGACTCCCGCCCTGCCGGCCGACAGCCTCCCGTCTGCTCTGCTCTCCTGACTGCCGTTCTGTCTGTTCATCCTTTTTGCTGGATAGCTCTCCGAGTTTATATTGGGGAACCTAGTAGCTAACTCCGCCCACAAGTAGATAGCCTCCGGCACTACCAAGCCACTCCTTAAACGTCGGCATGTTTGAAGGCTACCAGACTACAATTATAAGCTTAGCGGAAGCAAGGTGAAATTCTCATGATCTGACCTCAGGTCACTTGGGGTCATTAACGGTTAGAGGTGTGAGATCTCAGGCAGACAACTGGCGCCTCTCAGATCCTTGTCTGTGACTCGTGTACTCTATATATATTTTAAATAAACTAACCCAAACACTTTTACAGTGTTACATTTATATAACCAACATATGCCAAGTACTGAAAGCTGCGTTTGGTCTCATTTGTCCCAAACCTCCCTGCAGTTTTCAAAATATCCCAAACATCCCAATTTCGAGACCTGAGCCATATTTTCGAGCCAAATTCTGGCTCTATGCACGTATTCGCAGATAGAAATTACGACTTTTTATACCCAACATATGCCAAGTCCTGAAAGCGGCAGTGAGTCACATTTTGCACAAACTCCCCTGTAGTTTTCGAAATATCCCAAATATCCCAATTTTGAGGCCTAAGCTATATTTTGGAGCCAAATTTTGGCTCTAACACGCATTCGCAGTTTGAAATTACGACTTTTTTATACCCAAAATATGCGAAGTACTGAATGCTGAGTTTTGTCACATTTCTCCCAAACCTCCCTGCAGTTTTCAAAATATCCCAAACATCCCAATATCGAGGTCCGAGCCATATTTTGGAGTCAACGTCTGGATCTCTGCACATATTCACAGTTTGATATTACGAATTTTTATACCCAACATATGCCAAGTACTGAAAGTGGCAGTGAGTCACATTTTGCACAAACTCCCCTGCAGTTTTCAAAATATCCCAAACATCCCAATTTCGAGGCCTGAGCCATATTTTGGAACCAAATATTTGTTCTCTTCACGTATTCGCAGATTGAAATTACGAATTTTTATACCCAACATTTGCCAAGTACTGAAAGTGGCGTTAAATCACATTTGTCCCAAACCTCCCTGCAGTTTTCAAAATATCCCAAACATCCTAATTTCGTGGCCTGAGCCATATTTTAGAGCCAAATTCTGGCTCTATGCACGTATTCCCAGTTTGAAATTACGACTTTTTATACCCAACATATGCCAAGACCTGAGAGCGGCAGTGAGTCACATTTTGCACAAACTCCCCTGCAGTTTTCGAAATATCCTAAATATCGCAATTTCGAGGCCTGAGCCATATTTTGGAGCCAAATTCTGGCTCTCTGCAGGTATTCGCAGTTTGAAATTGCGAATTTTTTACACCCAACATATGACAAGTACTGAATGCGGCGTTTGGTTTCATTTGTTCCAAACCCCCCTTGCAGTTTTCAAAATATCCCAAACAACAAAATATCGAGGCCTGAGCCACATTTTGGAGACAAATTCTGGCTCTATGCACGTATTCGCGGTTTGAAATTACGAGATTTTATACCCAACATATGCCGTGTCCTGAAAGCGGCAGTGAGTCACATTTCGCACAAACTACACTGCAGTTTTCAAAATATCCCAAATATCCCAATTTCGAGGCCTGAGCAATATTTGGGAGGCAAATTTTGGCTTTCTGGACGTATTCGCAGTTTGAAATAACGACTTTTTTATGCCCAATATATGCCAAGTATTGAAAGAGGCGTTTGGTCACATTTGTCCCAAACCCCCCCCCCCTGCAGTTTTCAACATATCCCAAACATCCCAATTTCGAGGCCTGAGCAATATTATGGAGCCAAATTCTGGCTCTCTGCACATATTCTCAGTTTGAAATTACGAATTTATATACCCAACATATGCCAAGTACTGAAAGCGACGTTTGGTCATATTTGTCCCAAAACCTCACTGCAGTTTTCAAAATATCTCAAACATCCCAATTTCGACGCCTGAGCCATATTTTGGAGCCAAATTCTGGCTCTCTGCACGTATTCGCAGTTTGAAATTACGACTTTATTCAAACATATGCCAAGTCTTGAAAGAGGCAGTGAGTCACATTTTGCACAAACTCCCTTGCAGTTTTCGAAATATCCCAAATATCTAAATTTCGACACCTGAGCCATATTTTGGAGCCAAATTCTGGCTCTCTGCACGTAATCGCAGTTTGAAATTTCGACTTTTTATACCCAACATATGCCAAGTACTGAAAGCAGCAGTGAGTCACATTTAGCACAAACTCCCCTGCAGTTTTCAAAATATCCCAAATATCCCAATTTCGACGCCAGAGCCATATTTTGGAGCCAAATTCTTGCTCACTGCACGTATTCGCAGTTTGAAATTACGACTTTTTATACCCAACATATGCCAAGTACTGAGAGCAGCAGTGAGTCACATTTTGCACAAACTCCCCTGCATTTTTCAAAATATCCCAAGCATGCCACTTTCGAGGCTTGAGCCATATTTTGGAGCCAAATTCAAGCTCTCTGCACGTACTCGCAGTTTGAAATTACGACTTTTTATACCCAACATATGCCAAGTTCTGAAAGCAGCGTTTTGTCAAATTTGTCCCAAACCCCCCTGCAGTTTTCAAAATATCCCAATTTCGACGCCAGAGCAATATTTTGGAGCCAAATGCTGGCTCTCTGCACGTATTCACAGTTTGAAATTACGACTTTTTTATACCCAACATATGCCAAGTACTGAACGCGGCATTTGGTCACATTTGTCCCAAACCCCCCCCCCCCCTGTAATTTTCAAAATATCCCAAACATCCCTATTTCGAGGCCTAAGCCAAATTTTAAAGCCAAATTCTGGCTCTCTGCACATATTCGCGGTTTGAAATTACGACTTTTTATACCAAACATATGCCAAGTACTGAAAGTGGCGTTTGGTCACATTTGTCCCAAACCTCCTTGCAGTTTTCAAAATATCCCAAACATCCCAATTTCGAGGCCTGAGCCATATTTTGGAGCAAAATTCTGGTTCTATGCACGTATTCGCAGTTTGAAATTACGACTTTTTATACCCAACATATGCCAAGTCTTGAAAGCGGCATTGAGTCACATTTTGCACAAACTCCCCTGCAGTTTTCGAAATATCCCAAATATCCCAATTTCGAGGACTGAACCATTATTTGGAGCCAAATTCTGGGTCTCTGCACGTATTAGCAGTTTTTAATTGCGACTTTTATACTCAACATATGCCAAGTACTGAAAGCAGCGTTTGGTCACATTTGTCCCAATCCCCCCTGCAGTTTTCAAAATATCCAAAACATATCAATTTCGAGGCCTGAGCAATATTTTGGAGCCAAATTCTGGCTCTCTGCACGTATTCGCAGTTTTAAATTTCGACTTTATATAACCAACATATGCCTTAAAGCTGCGTTTGGTCACATTTGTCCCAAACCTCCCTGCAGTTTTCAAAATATCCCAAACATCCCAATTTCGAGACCTGAGCCATATTTTCGAGCCAAATTCTGGCTCTATGCACGTATTCGCAGATAGAAATTACGACTTTTTATACCCAACATATGCCAAGTCCTGAAAGCGGCAGTGAGTCACATTTTGCACAAACTCCCCTGTAGTTTTCGAAATATCCCAAATATCCCAATTTTGAGGCCTAAGCTATATTTTGGAGCCAAATTTTGGCTCTAACACGCATTCGCAGTTTGAAATTACGACTTTTTTATACCCAAAATATGCGAAGTACTGAAAGCTGAGTTTTGTCACATTTCTCCCAAACCTCCCTGCAGTTTTCAAAATATCCCAAACATCCCAATATCGAGGTCCGAGCCATATTTTGGAGTCAACGTCTGGATCTCTGCACATATTCACAGTTTGATATTACGACTTTTTATACCCAACATATGCCATGTACTGAAAGTGGCAGTGAGTCACATTTTGCACAAACTCCCCTGCAGTTTTCAAAATATCCCAAACATCCCAATTTCGAGGCCTGAGCCATATTTTGGAACCAAATATTTGCTCTCTTCACGTATTCGCAGATTGAAATTACGACTTTTTATACCTAACATTTGCCAAGTACTGAAAGTGGCGTTAAATCACATTTGTCCCAAACCTCCCTGCAGTTTTCAAAATATCCCAAACATCCTAATTTCGTGGCCTGAGCCATATTTTAGAGCCAAATTCTGGCTCTATGCACGTATTCCCAGTTTGAAATTACGACTTTTTATACCCAACATATGCCAAGACCTGAGAGCGGCAGTGAGTCACATTTTGCACAAACTCCCCTGCAGTTTTCGAAATATCCTAAATATCGCAATTTCGAGGCCTGAGCCATATTTTGGCGCCAAATTCTGGCTCTCTGCAGGTATTCGCAGTTTGAAATTGCGAATTTTTTACACCCAATATATGCCAAGTACTGAATGCGGCGTTTGGTTTCATTTGTCCCAAACCCCCCTTGCAGTTTTCAAAATATCCCAAACAACACAATATCGAGGCCTGAGCCACATTTTGGAGCCAAATTCTGGCTCTATGCACGTATTCGCGGTTTGAAATTACGAGATTTTATACCCAACATATGCCGTGTCCTGAAAGCGGCAGTGAGTCACATTTCGCACAAACTGCACTGCAGTTTTCAAAATATCCCAAATATCCCAATTTCGAGGCCTGAGCAATATTTGGGAGGCAAATTTTGGTTTTCTGCACGTATTCGCAGTTTGAAATAACGACTTTTTTATGCCCAATATATGCCAAGTATTGAAAGAGGCGTTTGGTCACATTTGTCCCAAACCCCCCCTGCAGTTTTCAAAATATCCCAAACATCCCAATTTCGAGGCCTGAGCAATATTATGGAGCCAAATTCTGGCTCTATGCACGTATTCGCGGTTTGAAATTACGACATTTTATACGCAACATATGCCAAGTCCTGAAAGTGGCAGTGAGTCACATTTCACACAAACTCCCCTGCAGTTTTCAAAATATCCCAAATATCCCAATTTTGAGGCCTGATCCATATGTTGGAGCCAAATTCTGGCTCTCTGCACATATTCTCAGTTTGAAATTACGACTTTATATACCCAACATATGCCAAGTACTGAAAGCGACGTTTGGTCATATTTGTCACAAAATCTCACTGCAGTTTTCAAAATATCTCAAACATCCCAATTTCGAAGCCTGAGCCATATTTTGAAGCCAAATTCTGGCTCTCTGCACGTATTCGCAGTTTGAAATTACGACTTTATTCAAACATATGCCAAGTCTTGAAAGAGGCAGTGAGTCACGTTTTGCACAAACTCCCTTGCAGTTTTCGAAATATCCCAAATATCTAAATTTCGACACCTGAGCCATATTTTGGAGCCAAATTCTGGCTCTCTGCACGTATTCGCAGTTTGAAATTTCGACTTTTTATACCCAACATATGCCAAGTACTGAAAGCAGCAGTGAGTCACATTTAGCACAAACTCCCCTGCAGTTTTCAAAATATCCCAAATATCCCAATTTCGACGCCAGAGCCATATTTTGGAGCCAAATTCTTGCTCACTGCACGTATTCGCAGTTTGAAATTACGACTTTTTATACCCAACATATGCCAAGTACTGAGAGCAGCAGTGAGTCACATTTTGCACAAACTCCCCTGCATTTTTCAAAATATCCCAAGCATGCCACTTTCGAGGCTTGAGCCATATTTTGGAGCCAAATTAAAGCTCTCTGCACGTATTCGCAGTTTGAAATTACGACTTTTTATACCCAACATATGCCAAGTTCTGAAAGCAGCGTTTTGTCAAATTTGTCCCAAACCCCCCTGCAGTTTTCAAAATATCCCAAACATCCCAATTTCGATGACTGAGCAATATTTTGGAGCCAAATGCTGGCTTTCTGCACGTATTCGCATTTTGAAATTACGACATTTTTATACCCAACATATGCCAAGTACTGAACGCGGCATTTGGTCACATTTGTCCCAAACCCCCCCCCCCCCTGTAATTTTCAAAATATCCCAAACATCCCTATTTCGAGGCCTAAGCCAAATTTTGGAGCCAAATTCTGGCTCTATGCACGTATTCGCAGTTTGAAATTACGACTTTTTATACCCAACATGTGCCAAGTACTGAAAGTGGCGTTTGATCACATTTGTCCCAAACCTCCCTGCAGTTTTCAAAATATCCTAAACATCCCAATATCAAGGCCTGAGCCATAATTTGGAGCCAAATTCTGGCTCTCTGCATGTAGTCGCAGTTTGAAATTACGAATTTTTTATACCCAACATATACTAAGTCCTGAAAGCGGCAGTTAGTAACATTTTGCACAAACTCCCCTGCAGTTTTCGAAATATCCCAAATATCCTAATTTCGAGGCCTGAGCCATATTTTGGAGCCAAATTCTGGCTCTCTGCACGTATTCGCAGTTTAAAATTACGACTTTTTATACCCAACATATGCCAAGTACTGAAAGCAGCAGTGAGTCACATTTCGCACAAACTCCCCTGCAGTTTTCGAAATATCCCAAATATCCCAATTTTGAGGCCTAAGCCATATTTTTGAGCCAAACTCTGGCTCTCTACACATATTCGCAGTTTGAAATTACGACTTTTTTATGCCCAACATATGCCAAGTACAGAAAGCGGCGTTTGGTCACATTTGTCCCAAACCCCACCTGCAGTTTTCAAAATATCCCAAACATCCCAATTTCGAGGCCTGAGCCATATTTTGGACCCAAATTCTGGCTCTATGCACGTATTCGCGGTTTGAAATTACGAGATTTTATACCAAACATATGCCAAGTTCTGAAAGCGGCAGTGAGTCACATTTCGCACAAACTCCCCTGCAGTTTTCGAAATATCCCAAATATTCCAATTTTGAGGCCAGAGCCCTATTTTGGAGCCAAATTCTGGCTCTCTGCACGTATTCGCAGTTTGAAATTACGACTTTTTTATACCCAACATATGCCCAGTACTGAACGCGGCGTGCGGTCACATTTGTCCCAATCCCCCCCTGCAGTTTTCAAAATATCCCAAAAATCCCCATTTCGAGGCCTGAACCATATTTTGGAGCAAAATTCTGGCGCTATGCACGTATTCGCAGATTGAAATTACGACTTTTTATACCCAACATATGCCAAGTACTGAAAGCAGCAGTGAGTCACATTTTGCACAAACTCCCCTGCAGTTTTCAAAATATCCCAAATATCCCAATTTCGAGGCCTAAGCAATATTTTGGAGCCAAATTTTGGCTCTCTGCAAGTATTCACAGTTTGATATTACGACTTTTTATACCCAACATATGCCAAGTACTGAAAGCGGCAGTGAGTCACATTTTGCACAAACTCCCCTGCAGTTTTCAAAATATCCCAAATATCCCAATTTCGAGGCCTGAGCAATATTTTGGAGCCAAATTTTGGCTCTCTGCAAGTATTCGCAGATTGAAATTACGACTTTTTATACCCAACATATGCCAAGCTCTGAAAGCGGCGTTTGGTCATATTGGTCCCAAACCCCCTTGGAATTTTTAAAATATCCCAAAAATCCCATTTTCGAAGACAGAGCAATATTTTTGAGCCAAATTCTGGCTCTATGCACGTATTCGCAGTTTGAAATTACGACTTTTTATACCCAACATATGCCAAGTCCTGAAAGCGGCAGTAAGTCAAATTTTGCACAAACTCGCCTGCAGTTTTCGAAATATCCCAAATATCCCAATATCAAAGCCTGAGCCATATTATAGAGCCAAATTCTGGCTCTCTCCACGTATTCGCAGTTTAATATTACGATTTATATACCCAACATATGCCCAGTACTGAACGCGGCGTTTGGTCACATTTGTCCCAAACCCCACCTGCAGTTTTCATAATACCCCAAACATCCCAATTTCGAGGCCTGAGCCATATTTTGGAGGAAAAATTCTGGTTCTATGCACGTATTCGCAGTTTGAAATTACGACATTTTTTACCCAACATATGCCAAGTCCTGAAAGCGGCAGTGAGTCACATTTCGCACAAACTCCCCTGCATTTTTCGAAATATCCTAAATATCCCAATTTTGAGGCCTGAGCCATATTTTTGAGCCAAATTCTGGCTCTCTGCACATATTCGCAGTTTGAAATTCCGACTTTTTATACCAACATATGCCAAGTACTGAAAGTGGCGTTTGGTCGCATTTGTCCCAAACCTCCCTGCAGTTTTAAAAATATCCCAAACATCCCAATTTCGAGGCCTGAGCCATATTTTGGAACCAAATTCTGGATCTATGCACGTATTCGCAGATTGAAATTACGACTTTTTATACTCAACATATGCCAATTCCTGAAAGCGGCAGTGAGTCACATTTTGCACAAACTCCCTTGCAGTTTTCGAAATATCCAAAATATCACAATTTCGACGCCTGAGCCATATTTTGGAGCCAAATTCTGGCTCTCTCCACGTATTCGCAGTTTAGTATTTCGATTTTTATACCCAACATATGCCAAGTACTGAAAGCGGCAGTGAGTCACATTTCGCACAAACTCCCCTACAGTTTTCGAAATATCCCAAATATCCCATTTTCGATAACTGAGCAATATTTTCGAGCCAAATTCTGGCTCTCTGCACTTATTCGCAGTTCGAAAATACGACTTTTTTATGCCCAACATATGCCAAGTACTGAAAGCGGCATTTGGTCACATTTGTCCCAAACCCCCCCTGCAGTTTTCAAAATATACCAAACATCCCAATTTCGAGGCCTGAGCCATATTTTGGAGCGAAATTTTGGCTCTCTGCACGTATTCACAGTTTGAAATTACGACTTTTTTATACCCAACATATACCAAGTACAGAAAGCGGCGTTTGGTCACATTTGTCCCAAACCCCCCCTGCAGTTTCCAAAATATCCCAAACTTCCCAATTTCGAGGCCTGAGCCATATTTTGGACCCAAATTCTGGCTCTATGCACGTATTCGCGGTTTAAAATTACGAGGTTTTATACCAAACATATGCCAAGTTCTGACAGCGGCAGTGAGTCACATTTCGCACAAACTCCCCTGCAGTTTTCGAAATATCCCAAATATCACAATTTTGAGGCCTGAGCCATATTTTGGAGCCAAATTCTGGCTCTCTGCACGTATTCGCAGTTTGAAATTACGACTTTTTATACCCAACATATGCCAAGTACTGAAAGTGGCGTTTGGTCACATTTGTCCCAAACCTCCCTGCAGTTTTCAAAATATCCCAAAAAACCTCACTTTCGAGGCATGAGCCATATTTTGGAGCAAAATTCTGGCTCTCTGCACGTATTCGCAGTTTGAATTTATGAATTTATATACCCAACATATGCCAAGTACTGAAAGCGGCGTTTGGTCACATTTGTCTCAATCCCCCCTGCAGTTTTCAAAATATCCCAAACATCCCAATTTCAAGGCCAGAGCCATATTTTGGAGCCAAGTTCTGGCTCTCTGCACATATTCGCAGTTTGAAATTACGAGTTTTTTTATACCCAACATATGCCCAGTACTGAACGCGGCGTTTGGTCACATTTGTCCCAAACCCCCCCTGCAGTTTTCAAAATAACCCAAACATCCCAATTTTGAGGCCTGAGCCATATTTTGGAGCAAAATTCTGGCTCTATGCACGTATTCGCGGTTTGAAATTACGACATTTTTTACCCAACATATGCGAAGTCCTGAAAGCGGCAGAGAGTCACATTTCGCACAAACTCCCTTGCAGTTTTCGAAATATCCGAAATATCCCAATTTCGACGCCTGAGCCATATTTTAGAGCCAAATTCTGGCCCTCTGCCCGTATTCGCAGATTGAAATTACGACTTTTTATACCCAAAATATGCCAAGTACTGAAAGCAGCAGTGAGTCACATTTTGCACAAACTCCCCTGCAGTTTTCAAAATATCCCAAATATCCCAATTTCGAGGCCTGAGCAATATTTTGGAGCCAAATTTTGGCTCTCTGCAAGTATTCGCAGTTTGATATTACGACTTTTTATACCCAACATATGCCATGTACTGAAAGCGGCAGTGAATCACATTTTGAACAAACTCCCCTGCAGTTTTCAAAATATCCAAAACATCCCACTTTCGAGGCCGGAGCCATATTTTGGAGCCAAATTCAAGCTCTCTGCACGTATTCGCAGTTAGAATTTACGACTTTTTATACCCAACATATGCCAAGTTCTAAAAGCTGCGTTTGGTCATATTGGTCCCAAACCCTCCAGGAGTTTTCAAGATATCCCATACATCCCAATTTCGAGGACAGAGCAATATTTTTGAGCCAAATTCCAGCACTATGCACGTATCCGCAGTTTAAAATCATCTTTTTATACCCAACATATGCCAAGTCATGAAAGCGGCAGTGAGTCAAATTTTGCACAAACTCCCCTGCAGTTTTCGAAATATCCCAAACATCCCAATTTCGATGCCTGAGCCATATTTTGGAGCCAAACTCTGGCTCTCTGCACGTATTCGCAGTTTGAAATTACGACTTTTTAATACCCAATATATGCCAAGTACTGAATATGGCGTTTGGTAACATTTGTCCCAAACCCCACCTGCAGTTTTCAAAATATCCCAAACATCCCAATTTCGAGGCCTGAGCCATATTTTGGAGCAAAATTCTGGCTCTCTGCACGTATTCGCAGTTTGAAATTACGATTTTTTTATGCCCAACATATGCCAAGTACTGAAAGCAGCGTTTGGTCACATTTGTCCCAAACCCCCACCCCCCCTGCAGTTTACAAAATATCCCAAACATCCCAATTTCGAGGCCTGAGCCATATTTTGGAGCAAAATTCTGGCTCTTTGCACGTATTCGCGGTTTGAAATTACGACATTTTTTACCCAACATATGCCAAGCCCTAAAGGCAGCAGTGAGTCACATTTCGCACAAACTCCCCTGCAGTTTTCGAAATATCCCAAATATCACAATTTTGAGGCCTGAGCCATATTTTGGAGCCAAATTTTGGCTCTCTGCACGTATTCGCAGTTTGAAATTACGACTTTTTTATACCCAAAATATGCGAAGTACTGAAAGCTGCGTTTTGTCACATTTCTCCCAAACCTCCCTGCAGTTTTCAAAATATCCCAAACATCCCAATATCGAGGTCCGAGCCATATTTTGGAGTCAACGTCTGGATCTCTGCACATATTCACAGTTTGATATTACGACTTTTTATACCCAACATATGCCAAGTACTGAAAGTGGCAGTGAGTCACATTTTGCACAAACTCCCCTGCAGTTTTCAAAATATCCCAAACATCCCAATTTCGAGGCCTGAGCCATATTTTGGAACCAAATATTTGCTCTCTGCACGTATTCGCAGATTGAAATTACGACTTTTTATACCCAACATATGCCAAGTACTGAAAGTGGCGTTAAATCACATTTGTCCCAAACCTCCCTGCAGTTTTCAAAATATCCCAAACATCCCAATTTCGAGACCTGAGCCATATTTTCGAGCCAAATTTTGGCTCTATGCACGTATTCGCAGATAGAAATTACGATTTTTTATACCCAACATATGCCAAGTCCTGAAAGCGGCAGTGAGTCACATTTTGCACAAACTCCCCTGCAGTTTTCAAAATATCCCCAATATCCCAATTTCGAGGCCTGTGTCTTATTTTGGAACCAAATTTTCGCTCTCTGCAAGTATTCGAAGTTTGATATTACGATTTTTATACCCATCATATGCTAAGTACTGAAAGCAGCAGTGAGTCACATTTTGCACAAACTATCCTGCAGTTTTCAAAATATCAAAAACATCCCAATTTCGAGGGCTAAACCATATTTTGGAGCCAAATTCTGGCTCTCTGCACGTATTCGCAGTTTTAAATTACGACTTTTTTATGCCCAACTTATGCCAAGTACTGAAAGCGGCGTTTGGTCACATTTGTCCCAAACCCCCAATGCAGTTTTCAAAATATCCCAAACATCCCAATTTCGAGGTCTGAGCCAAATTTTGGAGCCAAATTCTGGCTCTATGCACGTATTCGCGGTTTGAAATTACGACATTTGATACCAATCATATGCCAAGTCTTGAAAGCGGCAGTGAGTCACATTTCGCACAAACTCCCCTGCAGTTTTCAAAATATCCCAAACATCCCAATTTCGAGGCATAAGGCATATTCTGGAGCCAAATTCTGGCTCTCTGCACGTATTCGCAGTTTAAAATTGCGACTTTTTTATACCCAACATATGCTAAGTCCTGAAAGCGGCGTTTGGTAACATTTTATGCAATCCCCCCTGCAGTTTTCAAAATATCCCAAACATCCCAATTTTAAGGCCTGATTCACATTTTGGAGCCAAATTCTGGCTCTCTGCACGTATTTGCAGTTTGAAATAACGATTTTTTATACCCAATATATGCCAAGTAATGAAAGCTGTAGTTAGTCACATTTTGCATAAACTCCCATGCAGTTTTCAAAATATCCCAAATATCCCAATTTCGAGGCCTGAGCCATATTTTGGAGCCAAATTCTGGCTCTTTGCACGTATTCGCTGTTTGAAATTTCGATTTTTTAAACCCAACATATGCCAAGTATGAAAACGTTGTTTGGTCACATTTGTCCCAAACCCCCCTGCAGTTTTCAAAATATCCCAAACATCCCAATTTCGAGTCCTGAGGTCATATTTTGTAGCCAAATTCTGGCTCTCTGCACGTATTCGCACTTTGAAATTACGAATTTTTAAACCAAACATTTGCCAAGTTCTGAAAGCGGCGTTTGGTCATATTTGTCCCAAACCCCCCTGCAGTTTTCAAAATATCCCAAACATCCCAATTTCGAGGACTGAGGCATATTTTGGAGCCAAATTCTGGCTCTATGCACGTATTCGCAGCTTGAAATTACGAGTTTTTATACCCAACATATGCCAAGACCTGAGAGCGGCATTGAGTCACATTTTGCACAAACCCCCCTGCAGTTTTCAAAATATCCCAAACATCCCAATTTCGCGGCCTGAGCCATATTATAGAGCCAAATTTAAGCTCTCTGCACGTATTCGCAGTTTGAATTTACGACTTTTTATACCCAACATATGCCAAGTTCTGAAAGCGGCGTTTGGTCATATTGGTCAAAAACCCCCCAGGAGTTTTCAAGATATCCCAAACATCCCAATTTCGAGGACAGAGCAATATTTTTGAGCCAAATTCTAGCTCTATGCACGTATTCGCAGTTTAAAATTACCTTTTTATACCCAACATATGCCAAGTCATGAAAGCGGCAGTGAGTCAAATTTTGCACAAACTCCCCTGCAGTTTTCGAAATATCCCAAACATCCCAATTTCGAGGCCTGAGCCATATTTTGGAGCCAAACTCTGGCTCTCTACACGTATTCGCAGTTTGAAATTACGAATATTTTATACCCAATATATGCCAAGTACTGAATGTGGCGTTTGGTAACATTTGTCCCAAACCCCCCCTGCAGTTTTTAAAATATCCCAAACATCCCAATTTCGAGGCCTGAGCCATATTTTGGAGCCAAATTCTGGCTCTATGCACGTATTCGCGGTTTCAAATTACGCCATTTTATACCCAACATATGCCAAGTCCTAAAAGCGGCAGTGAGTCACATTTCGCACAAACTCCCCTGCAGTTTTCGAAATATCCCAAATATCCCAATTTCGAGGCCTGAGCAATATTTTGGAGCCAAACTCTGGCTCTCTACACGTATTCGCAGTTTGAAATTACGAATATTTTATACCCAATATATGCCAAGTACTGAATGTGGCGTTTGGTAACATTTGTCCCAAACCCCCACTGCAGTTTTTAAAATATCCCAAACATCCCAATTTAGAGGCCTGAGCCATATTTTGGAACCAAATATTTGCTCTCTTCACGAATTCGCAGATTGAAATTACGACTTTTTATACCCAACATTTGCCAAGTACTGAAAGTGGCGTTAAATCACATTTGTCCCA